>NW_026125071.1:0-134179 GCF_943737965.1 Phodopus roborovskii
ATGTTTGACCTTCAGTCTTACTTTTGCAGGTATCATTGCAGTGATAAACCCTGCTAATTAAAGCTACATTTGTTTGCTAATGCAGAAAGGAAGGAATTAGTTCTATTAAGAGTAATGAGTGAAACAGCATATGGAACGGTACAGAACATTAGGTACTAACAAACATCATTACTGCAATTAGTTGCAGACGTATGAAATGGTTCTACTGTTTAAGATACATTGAAATATGCAGGAAAATAGAACTTTTAGAATATCTATTATAACATACAAAGGAGATAGAACTTTTTATTGAAGATTCCCAGAAACTCTTAATGGAATGCCCATTTTTTAATTGAAAACTTTAATAATCATACAATATATTCTGATCATGGTTTCTCTTCCTCATCTCCAACTACATCTCCGTCAACTTTCAACCATCCAGCTTTGCCTCTTCTTTCTCCTCTTGTCCTTAGAAAACAAACAAGTAAAAGAATGAAGCAAGAAGCACATGCACATACAGACACATACAACTGCACAGAAATAACAAAAACACAAAATTGGAAGCTATAATATTTAAACAAAAGACTAATAAGGTTAATAAAAGTGTCCAGAAAATACAAAAACAATTTCCTAAGATAACATTAAGTTTTTTTTGAGTTAGCCAGTTGCTTCTTGGTATATGCCCTTGATTGTAGTTTGTATACCTCATAAGAAACCATTGGATGAAACTAAAGTTTAATTTGAATTGCTTGTCAATTGAATATAGCTTCAGGTTTAGGAATAGATGGGAGCCCATCTGAAAAAAGAACCTGTACAGACCCTGTCAAAGTCTTTGTGAGTTTGTATTTGGTTATCCTATTGTATCTGGAAGGGATTGCTCCCTTCATGTCTTTCATACCCACTGGCTCCTAAAATTTTTCTGCCTTCTCATCTGCAAAGGTCCCTGAGCCTTGAGAAAAGATGAGCGGGTGTTTCATTTCTCTCATTCACTATATGTTGACCACTTATTGGTTTCAGTATTTGATCCGCTGTTCTCCAGGTAAAAGTTTCTCCGTCAACTGAGCAAGATACAGATCTACAGCTATGTCAGATTTTCATAAATGGTTATTGTTAAATTTCTATAGAAGAAGAATATTTGTTTCCCTGCACCCATGCTATATTCCAGGATCTTGGTAACACGAGCAATGACATACCTAGGTTTCATCACTTGGTGTGGGACACCTTTTAAAAGCATAATCAGAAAAACAAAATGAAATGAAAAAATTTAAAATAAAATATACATTCTGGGATTAGAAACTTTTAATTCTAAAATTATCCAAATATCAAGTGAGAAAAATCTGTTCCATTCTAGAGAATACCATTTATTCATAGCATAGGAATACATCGTAGAGACAGGGAGTAGTGAATTGGATGCAAGCAACAAAATAATAATAGACATGACATGCAAAAGAATATGTTGGATTTAACATGATATTTGGCCAACTATGAGGTTAAAACTGATAACAGCAATATGTTTTTATTATAAGAGAAAAAAGGAGCCTTAAAACTGAGCATCCAAAATGTAAACTAAATAAAAGGCAGATACCCTTAGTAGGAGTGTAGTACTAAGATCAGTAACTGTTACTTTTGTGTAATTGTCTGTTGTTGTTTCAGCCCCAAATAAACACACGGAAGCGATATTAATTATTATTTGCCAATGTTGGCTTATGGCTAGGAGCATATTATTGGCTCTGTCTTAACTAATGTGTATTGCTACAAGTCTAGTATTTCTACATGGTCTTGGCTTACTGGAGAATGTCAGATGTTTTACTCCTTTGGTAGCTTACATGGTGTCTATTTAGTAGTTTTCCTTTGCCTACCTTTCCCAGAAATCTCCTCTTCTCCACTTGCAGCATAGTCCTGCCTCAAGGAACTTCCATAGTTATATAATATTATAATTTGCAAAATAAAGTTTATGGCAATAGATCTACAATCCATGATAAGCTGCCACAAGATGATTAGTCTCTTTTGCTTCATAGATTAGTTTGAGTTAATATAACATGGGTGCTTGCAGGCTTGGCAGAGGTATTGAACTTTCATTCTTGAATTTCTTGACTCCAAATTCTAAAAATTTCATCCTTTCACTGGTTCAGAGTTATCATTGTAGATAGTGTTCAGAAGCAGAAATAACTGGACATAAGTATATGTCTATTTTCATATATATATACATATATATATATATATTATAAAATTTTATTAATCCGTTCTTCAGGTAGATACCTTGATATTCCTTAGCTAGCTGGGCAATGGTGGTACACACATTTAATCCAAGCACTCAGGATACAGAGGCAGGAAAATCTCTGTGAGTTTGTGTATAGTCTGGTCTAAAGAAATAGTTTAAGGACAGCCAAGACTGTTATTACATAACAAGGATTATGGCAACAAGGTGTAGTCAAACTTAGTAAAATTTCAGGTGAAGAAGCAGAGATAAACAGTAAATGCATGGACATATAGTCAACATTCTTAGCAAAATGAGAAAACCTAAACTACATCGAAATTTCATTTTAGCCAGTTATAATGATGATCATCAAAGAACATACAGCAACAAAAGCCTGCATGAATTTGTAGTTTTCATATTTTAATGATATAGTGTTGGCAGTTACTTGGGCATATACATCACAGTATCTTCAAAAAACAACAATTTATGAAGTTTGTAATAGGGCTCTTTTACCAAAATGAGATACTTCTTTGGAATAAGAATTGTTTCTTTGCATTCAATGGATAGTAGATTTATTCAACATAAAAATGACATTAAACTGTATTCTATGATAAATAAAATGATCACTATGAACATGTACATGTGTTACCATTTATTTGATCCAAATATCACATAATGTACTTCAAAGCTGTAGTACTAATTTTTAACTTCTAAAAATCATTATAAGAGTGTTAGTTGCTTCTATCCCTGTGTGATATTGATGAAATCATCAAAATAAAATGATTGACACAAAAGAATGTTAAAACTCACAAGGATGTATAAAGTTGCATTTATTTACTCAGTTCATTGAAAAATATTGACAGAATTCACATATATGTTTCTTCCCTAAAAGGGACTTCAATTCTCAATACTCTGCAAATTAAATACAATACCAATCAATATAAACTTTGTGTATAGTTTATACAAAACTAAAATAAATAATAAAGTCACATATACACATGAACCATGTAATTAATAAGTTGAATCAGTAGAACATGAGCATGTACTTGAAATGCTAGTGGGTTTTTGGCAGTTCACTTGGTGGAGCACTGCTATGCCCTTCAATCTGTGTTAACCAACAGGTAAAGTATAACAAACACACACACACACACACACACACACACATATAAACACATTCACACATATATGCACACACACACATTCAAGAATAAACATAATTATCTTGAAGCTGTGTGTAATGTTATAAAATATATTCCAAAGAAAGTATCAGAAGAATATTTTAATGTCTTCAATAATATTAATGTCTAGGTGACATTATAGTTTATTATAATGGAGTTCTGTCTTTGCATCTGTGATAATAAACAGTCTGGGTAAATGCTACACCTCCAAAGAAAGTATTTTATTATTGCAGTTGCAGTTAACCTCAGCAACAGCAGAAGCAACAACAGCAGTAGTAACAGCTTCATTGATGCCAAGGGAACTGCTACACTGCCATTCCTTGCAAAAAAGCTGACAGCTGTTAAGTCATTTCCAGCATAAAAGCCATTTGTATTATGCTATAATTCTGGAAATTAAATTTGCAGTTAATTTTCAAACTCATCATAGAAATTATGCAAGCATACCAACACACCAACACACACACACACACACACACACACACACACACACATACACACACACACACACCAACAGTGGTTTTCATAATAGTATATTTTTGCACTTTTGTAATGCCGAATAAAGAATACATAAAACTAAGTATCTGTCAGCTGTATAGAAGTAATGTGTTTAGTGCACTTGCCTGGTACTTGTGAGGTCATGGATTTGATCCACCGCATTGTTTTATAATTGCAATGTACAGTAACTTCTAGATTGTTTCTTGTGACAGTAAATCTTGTCAGCTTCTTTAAATTGAGGAACCTGGGTTATTAGTAAAGTGTGTATATACAGTTATCTATTAGGGCATTATCAGAGAGTATTAACTCATAGAAAAAGATATGTCCTGATTGTGTATTTGTAAATACCAATAAATGGGGGCTGGGAAAAAATAATATAAAGGGAAAAAAGGAAGACCATTATTGAGAGCAGGTATTTTCTTTCTGTATGCTTCCTAGATGGTATGATGTCCAATTGGATCATCCTTGCTGCAATACTCAGTATTTTTCAATTTGAGACAGACATAAATAACTGGGAAAATGGCATATGACTTGAAGAAGGCATCAATAATATATTCTTCTATTATTGTTGTGGGGCAATTTCTAGATTGCTAATCTGTACAGCAGGTTGAGCCACTTTAGGTGGTGCTTCTCTTAGATAGGTGGGCCTGCGTTGAACAAGAAGAGTAACTGAGGAAAACAAAGCAAAGGCAGCCAGTGGGTGAAATTCCTTCATAGTCTGCCTTAATTCCTGCCTTGGAATCTCTTGATGATGGACTGCAATAATAATAATAATAATAATAATAATAATAATAATAATAATAATAATAATAATGCTTTTGGTCATGATGTTTATTCACAACATAAATTTAGGTGGAACACAGGTGTTCCAACTACCATGGACCTGAAAACATTTGCAAAGTAATACTGTCCTCCTTTAAAGAATTTCGCTCAGGTATTCATTTAAGAAAAAAGAAAGCCACAGGCCATGCCACCCAGAAAACTAGTTAGATTTCATAGATTTTCTCCTTTCTCTTTGTTCTCCAAGACCCAATTTCCCCCAGTATCTTCCCTAATACTGCAACAAGATAACATCTGTATCTTTCCCTTCCCTGCACATCTCCTATAGATACCATAGACCATACCCGTCTAAACTTCTTGTCCCAAACCTTGCCTGTATTCCACTCTCTGACTCCTGCAGGCCCCTCCTTCTAACCACAGAAGCCATAACTACCACAAATACAGATAGTCCCCCTGCAGACACTCTTCTCCTTTGCTGTTCCACAAGGACCAGATCCCAGTTCAGTCCCTAGTGCTGCAGTAGAACAGCAGCTACAACTTTCCCTAGCCCCTTCCCACATCTCTCAGGGATCTCAAAAAACATCCCAATGTAAAGTCTCTTTCTTGTTGATATTTCTCAGTTCCTACTCCAGAAAGACCCCCCTGCCAAACCTAGGGCCTCTCTTCCCAGGACAACAGTAGACTGAAGGCAGACAATACCTTACTGTGATATTGAAATTCAGCACTACCAGGCTCCTCTGCTGGAAACCTTCTATAGTCTCCATTTTTTTTTCTTTGGCCACATCCCCAAGGGATCATAAAGACCTTATCTTCCAGGATTTTTTTTTAACCCAACTCACCCAGATACCCAGCCTTTGTACAAGCAGGCATTCCCTGTGAACACACCCTTTGACTAGGACAGTGAACCAGGCAACACACATCACAAAACTGTTGGAAAATCCATAGAAAACAGAAAACACCCACCAACAAGAAGGACTAATCAAAATTACTGCCTAGAACTTTAATCATCTCAAAACCAGTGCTGAAATGCTAGCACAAAAATACATTAATCAGAATTCAGGGAAATATGTCTACACTATAGCCCAGATATCATACCAGAGCAGGACATGAGTATTACAAAATACCAAAGTACAGGAGAAGTGTCTAAAACAGTTTGTAATGAACATAATAGAGGTCCTTCAAAGGAAATGAAAAAAAATGCTTTAAAATATCTAAGAAAACAAAGCAAATAAATAAACTTCATGTCTGAGTTCAGACCAAAAGCAATAAAGAAAATTCAAAAATGAAGGATTCAACAAATGTAAAATTTAGAAAATAAAACAGGAAATGCAGAGGAAAGAGTTTCTAACATGATTCAAGAGGTAGAAGAGAGAATATCAGGCATTGAAGATACAATAGAAGGATGGTTACAACAGTCATAGAAAATGATAAATCCAAAATATTCTTACTGAAAGCATTCAGGAAATCTGGGAACATGTTGGAAAGACCATACCTAAGAATAGTAGTTATAGAGGAAAAAGGGAAAATCCAGTACAAAAGCACAAAAATATTTTCAACAAAATAAAAAATTAAAATTGCAAAGAAGAGATGCTTATAAACATAACGAAGATCAGTAAACATCAAATAGATTCAATCATAAAAAGTACCCTCAGCAATACTAATCAAAACATCAAATGTATGTAACAAGGAAGACTAATAACAGCTGCAAGGGAAAATGACCAAGTAATATCAAGGTGAACTGGAGAATTACACATGATTCCTCAAAGATACTCTAAAAGCAAGAAGGTACTAGACAGATTGCTCCAGATTCTAAGAATGACAAATACCCTCTGAAGACTATAATGTATAGTAAAATTTTCACTCACTATAGATGGAGAAAATAAAGTACTATATGATAAACTCAAATGAAACAGTACCTATTAAAAATCCTACACACAGATGTTATAAGGAAAAGGCAAACCTCAAGAGGCCAATTACACACACACACACACACACACACACACACACACACACACACACACACAGAAACCTACAAGAAATAAATAACCTCACACTAGCTCAATATCAAAATTAAAATAAAAGAAAGGAACAATACACAGGAAGACACACACACACACACAAACATATATACATCCACCATCACCACCAACAAAACAACAGGGAATCCAAAATCATTGGTAACTGAAATCTTTCCATATCAGTGGTCTCAATTTCGGAAATAAAAAACATGAATTAACAGAATTTATGAGGAACAAGGACACATTCACCTAAATACACCATACCATCAAAGATAGATATTACCTTAGGGTAAAGGATTTTAAAATAAGAAGCAAGCTGGTGCAGCCATTATACTTAATATTTTGCAAAATAGTTTCAAACCATTACTAACAAAACAAGATAGGGAAGGTCACCCCACTTACTTCTCAAAAGAAAATCCATTGAGGTGACATTTACATTATTGGCATATATTTCCCTTACACAAGGGCACCAAAATTTGTAAAACAAAACCTACCATTACTATGATCACATATTGACACTCACACACTAATAGCAGAAGACTTCAATACCCTATGTTCACAAATGGACAAAAACTAAGCAGAGAATTATGGAGGTTATTGATAATTAGAAAACAAATGGACCTCATAAATATTTACAGAACATTTCACCTAAACACAAAAATATACTGTCTTCTATGTACATATGAAATATTCTCCAAAAAACTGACTACACACAAGTCTCAGCAGATACAAGAAAATTGAAATAACATATTCCATTCTATTTTATGACTATGATTTAAAAAGTTAATATCAACAACCTTTAACTGAACAAGAAAAACTGAAAGCTTACAAAATCATAAACTCTAAATAACCCTCTACCAAAGGAAAGAAATGGATCAAGATTGAAATAAAGATATAAAGGATTTTCTAGAACACAATGACATTGGATATACAATATACCAAACTCTGTAAGACAGCTGAAAATGGTGCTAAGGTAAAGTTCATAGCACTAATTGAATACATTAAAATACCAAAATTTCTTACTAGCAACTTAACAACATGCCAAAATGTATAGAACAAAAAGATGTATACACACCTAACATGACTATATGGCAAGAAATAATGATTCTGAGGGCTGAAATCAATAAGACAGAAGCAAGAGACAAGAACACAAAAGAACAAATGAAACCAAGTGTTAAGTACTTCTGCCAAAATTAACAAGATAGATATTCCTTATACAAACTAACTAAAAGTCAGAGAAAAATATGAACATTTATATAATCAGAAATGAGAGGTGGGCATAACAACAGACACTCGGGAAATCTAGAATATAATTATAACATACTCTAAAAACCTGTACTGTACCAAATTGGAAGATCTAAAATAAATGGGTAATTAATTTCTTAATAGATACCATTTATCAATGTTACATTGGGATCAGAAGAACAATTTAAATAGAATTATAACCCCTAAGAAATAAAACAAGCATTAATAAAAGTTGTCTAATCAAAAAAGCCCAGGTCCAGAATGTATTAGCATATAATTCTGCCAGAATTTCAAGCAGACTTAATGACAATACCACTCAGATTATTATACAAAATTGAAAGAAAGTGAACATTGCCAAAATCATTTAATGGGACCCCTGTTATCCTGAGACCCAAAGCACATGAAGACTCGAGGAACTAAAAGAGCACAGACCAATGTTTCCCCATTAGAATTGGTTGCCAAAATAATTAATAAAGTACTTTATATCTGAATTGAAGAAAACATTATATGATCATTCACCATGATCAAGTAGAGTTTATCCCAGAGATGCAGGAATAGATCAATCACAAGAATCAATAAATGTAGTCAACCATGAAAGAAACAGAAAGAGGCAAAAACAAAACAAAACACAGGATTTATCTCATTATGGAGAAAATTCCTCTAACAATATCTAATACACCTTCATGATAAACGTCCTGGAAAAATTAGAGATAAAAGAGACATATGTAAACACAAGTGATATTTATAGCAAGCCTATAACCAACATCAAACTAATTGGAGAGAAATTAAAAGTAATCCACTAAAATCAGGAACAAAATAAAGTTGTCCACTTCCATCATTCTTTTTCAATGTAGTAATTATAGTTGTTGGTAGAGCAATAAGACAACTAATGGAGACCAGAAGATATGCCAGATTATGAAGTCAAAATATTGTTACCACAGATGATATAATAGAATGATTAACTGATCCCCTAATTCCAACAGGGAAACTCCTACAGCTAAATCACACATTCAGCAATGTAAGTGGATGAAGGATTAATGAAAGATAATAATTAGCTATCCTATATATAAATGACAAATGAAATGAGGAAGAAAACATGGAAACACTACCATTGACAGTATCCTCAAATTTACCTTGGGATAACTCCAATAAAATGAATGATATAATAAAAGTCTTCTATGATAAAAACTTCAAGTCCTTGAAGAAAAAAATTGACTAAGATATTTGAAGATGGAAAGATCTACCAGTCTCATGGATTGTTGGGATTAACAGTGAAAATGGCCAACATACCATTGTTGAATCTACAGATTCAACAAAATACCTATCAAAATTCTGATGGATTTTTAGCATAGCTTGAAAGGAGATTTATCACTTCAGTGGGAAAAATGTAAAATAGCTGAAATAACACTGAATAATAAGAGAACTGCTGGAGATGCTACCATTGCTGATTTCAAGTTAAACTGCTATAAAACCCTTATGGTACTGGCATAAAAAGAGACATGTAGTTTATTAGATTCAAGTTGAATCCCAAGACATAATTCTATACTCATATGAACACCTGATTTATAGCAAAGAAAAAGAAAATCACTTTGAGAAAGAAAGCATAGTCAGCAAATGCTGCTATATAATTTAATGGCTACATGTAGAAGAGTACTAATAAATCTATATTTAGCACCATGGTCAAAAGTCATGTCCAAGTATAGCAAAACCTCAATATAAAACCAGTTACACTAAACCTGATAGAAGAGAGAATAAGGGAATAACCTTGAACACATTGGAGCAGGAGATGACTTTTTGAAAACAAATACCATCACTGCAGGCACTAAGATTAACAGTAATAAATGGGACTTCATGAAATTAAAAAAAAATAAAAACTTCTATAAGACCAGGGATACCATCAAAGGGAAGAAAGTAACAACTTACAGAATGGTAAAAAGAATTTTTAGCTTATCCACATCGAATAAGGAGCTAATATCTCTAATATATAAAGGACTAAAGAATTCTGATGTAAAAAAAACCAAATAGCATAATTGAAAAATAATACATAGATCTAATTATAGAATTCTCAGTAGGGGAAATTGAAATGTTTTAAGAAGCACTTAAGAAGTGTTCATCATCATAAACTCATCATGGAAACAAAATTACAACATCTGCCAGAATGACTAAGATCAAAAAAAGTGTCAGGATCAAATGAGGTTCATGCTGGTGAGGTTATGATAAAGAAGTATATTGCTCTCTTGATGGTGGGAGTGCAAGCTTCTCCAACCAATATGAAAATCAGTATTGCTGTTTCTCAGAAAATGAGGAAATTGATCTATCTATCTCAAGACCCAGCTATACCACTCCTGGGCATAAATCCAAATTACGCCACATTCTACTACAAGGCTACTTATTAGCCATGTTTACTGCTGCTCTATTCGTATAGCCAGAAATTGGAAGGACTTAGTTGTCCTCCAATAGAAGAAAGGATAAAGAAAATATGGCACATTTTCACAATGAAATATTACTCAGCTGTTAAAAATAACATAATGAAATTTTTAAGAGAATATATTGATGGAATTAGAAAAAAGTCATTCTTAATGAAGTCACTCAGAAAGATAAATATGCTATACACTAATTTATATCTGGATATTAACCATTAAATGATTAACAAAAATTAATTAATAAACCCAGAGGTTAGACATAGAGGAGGGCACTAAAAAAAAAACACGGATCTCCTTGGGAGAATAAAATATAACAGTTTTAATGGGTAGACTGGCGGGGTGGGGCATAAGAACTGGAGGATCAGGTGGCATGTGGGAGGTAGATGGTATTGAGAGAGATAAAGCTAAACGGGAGAACATTTGAAAAGCATTTGAGAAGTGGTGTGGAACCCAGAGTGCAATGAAACTTCGTATGATATAAATTATATGAATCATGAAATTTTCAAATAATGTGCATGACATAACCCATACTGGCCATCTCTTGAGGAAATGAATCACCTTGTGCTGGGACTGGGTTGCATCTGATTTGTTGGCAAATGGAATCTATGAAAATTCTGAAACAGAAGAGTGTTGACAAGTCAGAGACTGTCTAACACACACAGAGGTAATTTAAAGAGGGAGGGTTAGTGTTGAGACAGAGGTCTCTCTGGGATGTGAGATATAGACTTTATAGATTGACCATGAGCAGGTAGGGATAGGAGTAGAGATCAGGTCTGGGTGATGGGGTGGATGGAGAAATTGTGAGAAGAGTGACCTGGAAATGGAGTTAATTAGGGTTTTGGTGTGCGGAACTCTAGTACAGTGGAAACTTCTGGAATCTGTACAGATGATCCTAAAGAGGACTCCTAGCAATGGATGATAGGGAGTCTCCACTAGCCATTGCTTGTAACCAGTCAAGGATACAACAAGTGGAGGGATTTAGTTGCATTCAATTGAGTTCTTGGCCAAGGAGGTCTTATGTAATCCTCCAAACAATCCAACCTGTTGCTAAGACAAAGGAATGTTCTTTGCAAACTGACAGTGAGCCCCACTGAATAACAAGCCCAGTTGAGATTTTCCTTTTTTTTTTTTTTTTTTTCTTCAGTGAGGGTAGGTTCTTTGCTAGCAATGAAAAGAGAAAGGTGACACCAACCTAGCCATAAAATGCTTGACTTGCAAACTGTACTACAACATAAATTGCTAGGGCAGTTGTGACATAGAACTTATGAGGTGGTCAAACACTGTCTGATTTGACCTAAGGTATACTCCACAAGAAAGAACTATACTGGGCACTTGACCAAAAACTGGAGACTACATGGCCTAGAGAACATAGGGTAAAACAAAACACTACTGCTCAGAAAACAACGAACAAAAATAAATAAAATGGCTTCTAATGATATTCAGCTATAGTAATAAATCAGTGCCTTATTCAGTCATCATCAGAGAGCCTTTTTATAGAAAAAGATGCTGAGATGTACAGCTGAGGCCTATTGCAGTTTAAAGAGTCTAAATTGGATTAAACTCTTCTATTCAGAACTCTGGGAATTCCACAAAAAGGGCAGAAAAAAATTTACTGGCCAGAAGTGGAGGATACCAGGAGATCAAGGCTTTCTGTCTCACTAAGGAAGACTCATATGAGCTAGAGTGAAACAGCAGGCATGGGACTATATGGCTCTACATAGGGTCCTACACACACACACACACACACACACACACACACACACACACACACACACACACACACACATATATATATTATATACACATAAATATATATTAGTATTTTTGTGGGATTCTTGACTTTAAGAATGAGTGGGATCCCACTCTTATGCCTGTTCTTGTAACTTTTCTTTCTGTTGGGTTGCCATTTCCAACTTTTGTATAATAGTTTTTGGTTCATCTAATTATGTTTTATATTGTCATGTTTAGTTGTCTCTAATTTTCTAATGAAAAGAAAGGGAGGCAGTCTGAAGGGGAGGTAGGAAGAACATGATTAGAAGGGAGGGGGAACTATAAACAGGTTATATTGTGTAATGTATTTTGGAAGTATCTAATTTTGGATGCTACACTTTAGAATTTAGTTCAGAGTCTCAGAGGATTTAAACTAGGACTTTTTGGAGACACTGAAACTGTTAATGTTATGAGAAATCTTGGCAATGAATCTAAATTCATTCCTTTTTTATAAGATGACCATGAGATTTGAGTCATTTGCTTGATGACTTTTGATGCATTTTGATGGCCAATATTGATTTCCAAATATAAAAGATAAAAGTTCCCAGAAGATTAATGACCAAACATGAGGATGGGATTGAATCCTGGTCCTCTGGAGGAGACAGCACTGCTCATAACCTCTGAGCCACCTCTCAGATCCCAAACCTGCTCCTCCCACAAATAAAATAGTAAATATACTTTCAGATATTCTGTGACAGAATGTCGCAAATGCTAAATGCAAGAGGAACATCATTCCCTATGTACCATTGATTATAATTATCGGCCTGTGATCTGTAACACTGACACATTGTCACCTTTAGTTTCCTTGAAATGGTGTTTCTATGATGTTACAAATAGATATTCTGATACTATAGAATTTCCAGAAAAATGTAAAACTGAGATATTATCAAAAATGCCAAATATTTCCAGAACTGTCATTTTATATACATAACTTCACTGATAGTTTGAGTGAATATATAAAACAATTTTTCAGATTTTAAATATACCAATGAAAAGAGATTATAGTGTACATGTTGATTCAGTATATCTAGCATGAAAAAAAACTGTATTCTTGATGTTAAAAAATGGAAAGTAATTGCCCATTGTCTACATATTATGATAAATTAAATTATTCTAAGTATTCTTATAATGTTAGAAAATCAATTAAAAAAACAAGTAATAAGAATTGAAGTGAAAACCTTACAAAGATTAGTAAAACTAGACTCAGTTTGGTGAAAAAAAATAATATTGATTAAGAAAATTAAACACAGAAAGCATGTTGCATTATATACATATATTTGTATTGTGTTTGTGTGTGTGTGTATTATGAGAATTTTCTGGTTTTGTTTGTTTGCTTGTTTAGTTTCTCCAGCCCTGGGTTTATCTGTGCTTAGCTAGTCTTGGTTTTCTGGAACTTGCATTGTAGAGCATATTGGCCTCAAACTCATCCGCTTAGCTCTCCTCTCTAAGTCTGGGATTATAGGCATGTGTTACCATTACCAGGTTCAAAGGAAAATTTAATTTATAAACATTTCCATATATAGGAAAGTGGAAATTTAAGCTACTATAATTATAAAATGAGAAGTAAAACAAAAAATATTAGAGAATATTATAAATGAATATTGGATGAATGTTGTCAACATTCAGTGAAATATTCTATGTAGTCTTTCAAAAGAAAGTTAATTTAGTATGTAGATAGATAAAAATAATTTAAAAGTTGATCTCCAATAATTATTTTGCATGCCAAGCATTAAAAAGAAGTTTTATTAGAAACTAAGTAGAGTCATTCTGATAGAATTATATCTCTATTATTTGTTTGTAGATTCTAAAAATAAATGCAGGATATTAGAAATGACATATTTTAACACAGACAGAACAACATGCTTATTGCTCACATTAGTAAAGAAATGTAAAAATAATGTCTCTTTCATCAAAATAACAGCATTATTGGATTCTGGAATTCATACATCTGCAGAAGAATGACACAAGCATAAATTCATTAGTTGGAAAGCATCCTTGTAGTTTTTCATGTCCTATTGGGGAAGATGATTGTATAGCATTTCCCTGACTGAAAGTATGATATATCAATAACAATTTTATCCTAAATTCTAATAGGGAAGAAATAAATGAGTGGAAAAATGAATATATTTCATAAACATATATAAAAGGAAGAAAATACATAAAATTGCACCAAAGCAATTCTCAAGGAGACCTATCTACACACAGTTCATGAATGAAGTATGAGGACACATCTCAGAGCTTTTGAGAAAATTCACAGTATGCAAGAGTCTAGAGAACTCCCTCCATAAGGTGCTTTCATGTCCTCCTAGGGCTCATGAATATGAGTGGCAACATTTTAGTTTTTGTTATCCAGAAATGTATCCAAGCACAGGTTGCCCTCTTGACTGTAGTGAACCTCATGCTTGTTTGCTAACTTGATTATGAATACTTAACCCTCAGAATACACCTGGATTATAAATTGTCTAATGCAGTGAATAAAGTTGGCTAATGCATTAGGCTTTCATCTGCCCCATTTTTAGACTCCACTCTCCCAAGTTCATGCTGAAACCTGAGCAGTTACAGACAGAATTACATAATATTTACATAAAATTGTTACAGTAATATTTAAATATAAATCGACTGCTATGGTAATGACTCTATAAGAGATCTGTTTATATGACATTCTCCAAAGTTATGTATCTGTGTATGTTCTATACCCTTGTTACAACTTATTTGTAATTTGATATAAAAGCTGTTGTCATTACATATTTTCACTTAATGTTATTCCATGCATTAAAAATACATTTCCTTTTTATGATTATTTAGAACTATTTTTAAATTTAAATTAATTTTTATCATATCATTTCCCTTCTCCATATCCTTCCAGATCTGCAGACAAATCCTACCAACCCATTTTCAAGTTCTTTCTCAAAAAAATGAACAAATACATGAAACCCTCTAAAACAAAGAAAACAAAGTAAAATATCATCCACAAAGAAAGAAAACTATGAAAGAACCCCAGACCTGTAACCAAATAAAAGCATGCAACAAAAATGTGAAATCCAATATATGGAGATCAACTACTCCTGAACACTTCCTGCCCTGGAGTGTTTATTATACCTAGTGTATATTTTCCCTCTCCCAGCAGGTGTAAATGGCACAAGTGGTTAACCTTTACCCTAGTGGCCATATTTTTATCCAACCATGTATCTATCAATCTATCCATATACCCTTTCAATTTTTATTAAATATGACAAAGTAAAATATAATGAAACAAAAAATACCACATTGAAGTTGGATGACACAAACCAAAAAACGTAAAGGGAATGTAAAAGTCAAAGACCCACTTCTTTATGTACCCAGCAACCTCATAAAAAAAACACTAAACTAGAAGCCATATTATACAGGCAAGGAACACAATGCAAACCTATGCAGGCCCTGTGTTAATGCTTTGTTCTCTTCAAGTTCATATGATCTATGTTCAGTTAATTTGGATGGCTTTGTTCTGCAGTCCTTCAGCTCTCTGGCTCTTACAATTTTTCTTCTTCTTCTTCTATGTGTTTTCTGGGACTCTGATGCTGATCAGCTGGAGTTAACCCATCTAGTGCTGAGTGTTCCACTGTCTCTCATGCTCTGTGTAATGGCTTTGGATCTCTATATTTAATGAGAACACACATTCCACACAGAAGCATACTACCTCAGCCTAGACACATGTGGTAGGCCTAGGCCCTGCTCTAAATTATATGACAGACTTTGAAGATTCCCCATGGAAGTCTTTTCCCTGAGGAGCAGAGGAGCAGAAGGGGGATGGGATGAGGATTGGTGGCAGAAACAGGAAGATGGGAGGGTGCAGGAACTAAGACTGGCATGTAAAAAACAAGCTAGTTTCAAGCTAGATACCATATGATAAAAATATTTATTTGTCCAGGTAGCATAGATGGAACATTAACATATTGCTTTATGTTTGGGTATCAAATACAAGTCTCCTTCTCCCAAGCTAGCCTCATACCAGTAGTTTTCCTACCTCAACTTGCTGAAGGGTAATTGGCACATATGTCATTATACTCAGCCTTTCAAAAGGAAAGTTTTTACTCAAAAGATTTTTTTTAAGTTTGTAGAATCTCATCAACAACTATGAAGAAAAATATAAAATCTTATATAGCAAATACAATTGTGAGAAGGAGACTTGGTAAGATACAGGAATAGGACCTGGTGAAGTCAGAAAATTTAGCTGTCTTGGGGATTGAAGAGACTTGCATGAAATAAGATGTTAAAGAAATGATATTCGATCATAAACAAAAACTTCATAGTATAGAACAAAGTGGTTCCTTTGTTCAAAATCCAGTCTTAATAGTTAATACATCATCAGGCCCGAGAATTGCTATAGTATAAAAAATACTTATACTCTTCCTTGTGTTTCATATTAAAACACAGCCAAATAAAATAATACAAATATAGTGAAAAGAATATTTATACAAATTTATACGAATTTTTTGTTAGTTTGTTTGGATAGCTCTGCTATGCATAGCCTGAACCCATTATACAGTAGAGGATGGGCATGAATGGTCAATACTAGTGCTAGAATCTTCCACATTGTTAAATTACAGAGATACTTAATTAGCATGCCATCTATGGAAACATATGTTTTCTAATATAAGGTTATTGACTCAGATTTCTCATTGATCTTAATATATTTCTTATGCTGTATTAGCTGTTTTTGAATAAGGTTTTAAGAAGTCTAAATGAAATGAAAAATGGTGATTATTTGAAAAACCACATGATATTCCATTATAGTGGTTCTTCTGTGTATGTTTATTTACCTTGAATTGCTTCTCTTTTAAATGTATAGCTCAGCTGCAGGATTACGAGCATTGGTTATTAGATGAATGGGCAATAATACATCTCAGAGATCATCCGAGGATTCTGCAAACCTTTTTGACGAATTAAGTCTTCCCACACTGTTAGATGGCAACTTAGTAATCTAATAAAAACAGAAATTGGCTCTTTGTGCTTTAAAATGAGTCAGAGAGGACAAGAATTTAAGATTAGACTTACTAAGTCTGAACATATCTCTACCTGTGTCCTCTTTATGTGGTCATTGATCACATTATAATTAATAAGATTAATCAGCATGAAAAAATAATCAGTCTGAAAAGTTTTTCTTTTATCTGTCCTTGATCTTTCTCTTTTATTTCTTAGGTAGTTGACTTCCTGTGTGTGTTGAAGATAGATATAAAAAGAGCTCAGGCTAAGAGTTCATATAAAATCTTTAACAACAAATGTGTGATGGGTGCTTTAACCGAAATTGAACTCTTGGTATTGCTGACTATAATCAAAAATATTTATCTACAAGAGCAGCATGAACACTTGAGCTGTAACTTACAGGTCATCGAGTTCTTCATTTTGGCAACTCATTGAGAAAAGAGGCTTTTAAAAGAAAAGCCCTTAGAACTGGCTGAATCATGGTGTGAGAACTGAGAAGAGCCCCAAGTTGTGCAGGGTCTGAGTACACAGCTCATAGATATTTGCATTTCCTAACCACTAAAGAACTGCAAAGATAGAACAAATATAAGAGAGGAAGAACTTATATTTGATAGCCATATTTATATTAATATACTCCATAATGCCAAGAGTTCAATTCTATTTAACATGTCAAAATCATATTTGTTGCTTCATTTCTTAAGTATTTATAGAATCTCTTAGTGCTTAGCTATTTTTGTCTCTGTTTTCAACAATCACGAGCTTAAACTAACTTAGAAATAAAAAAGGATCAAGGGCAGATATTAGAACTTGCTCTCAGTAATATTTTAAATTGAGATCAATGATCATAAAAGAGAAAACATGGCAGCATACACTAAAATATTTTTACTAATATACCCTAGTCTTAAATTTAAGAGCAAAAGTTAGCTTCATGTTGAATAAAGATGAATTGTATGCAGTCAGCAAATTACATGATGAATTATCAAAGAGCAACAAAACGTCTTATTCTGAAGCTTTTCAACAGAAAGGTCAAAGAAAGAAGGGTTACTTGTATTCCCAATAATATTTTGAAATGTTGTGTTGTCATCCCCCATGGAGGGATAATTGCCTTAACCTAGAGACAGGAGAGAAAACCTAGTCCCTACTTCACATGACCTGTCAGATCTACATGACCCCAACTGGATGGCATTCCCCTATATATGGAATTGGGGTTGGGGGATAGGAGGGGAGGGTGGTTAGGGTGTATGTGAGTGGACAGAGTGGGTAAAAGTGAGGGAGGGAGGGAGAGGGAACTGGGATCGACATGTAAAATAATAAAATAAATAAATAAATATTAAAAACATGTTGTATTGTAATGTATTAGCTCCCTTCTAAAAATCTGTAATTTACTACCTATCCGTGTAAACAGCCCCTTATTTTATTTAACAAAATATAACATGCTTTTAAATCTGTAGCATAATAAATATGTAATTTATTTAAAAATCTAGTGCTTAGATATTGATAAATGTTATGTGCATGCCTTTAATCCCAGCACTATGGTGGCAGAGGCAGATGGAACTTTGTGAGTTTGAGGCTAGCCTGGGCTACAGAATGAGTTCCAGCATAGGCTCCAAAGCTACACAAAGAAACCCTGTCTACAAAAAAAACAAACAAGTAAAACATAAAAAATAAAAGAAGAACAAGAATATAATTAAAGAATTGAATTAGTGCAAAAAGAAGTAATTATCACTAGCTTAAAAGCAAAATCCATATAAGGATATCATTTTTCCAGTGTCAAGAAATTTATACATAATTTATGTCCTTGTTTACTTGCTATTTCTGTGACAAGACCTTGACTAAGAGCAACAAAAATTGTGTTTGTCTTTATGTTTGGCTGTCACAGTGTACTATTAAGGAAAATCATGACTGGAACTCAAGCAGGAACCTAATTCTTGAGCTGGATATCATGAAGGAATAAGGGACACAGTCTTGCTATGCATGTCTTGTTCAGCATGCTTTCTTATACTACTGAAAACTACCTGCCAATGGGACACACCACCTAAATGTGCAGGGCACTAGTTTATTAATCATTAACAAAGAGTATTTCCAAAAACTCATATTTAGCTACAAGTAGTCTGATAGAGGCATTTTCTCATTTGATGTTTTCTCTTCCTGATTGACACTAGTTTATGCCATTGACAAAAACATAAGCAACACAATTTAGTTATCATTATCAATTGAGTAAGTAAATAATTTCAGTTTCCATTAACACACACACACACACACACACACACACACACACACATACACACACACTCAGTGTTAGAGAGATAAGGCTGATATGGATCTCAGTATTTCACAGAAACAAAACATATACACTGCTCACCTCCTGCTTACATTTTATAGAACATATCTAAATGTATAAAACTATGATAGTTCTGAAATATTGCTTACATGAAATTATCAAGTACTATATCAAGCTTTCTATTTCTCTTTCTCTTTCTCTCTGACCACATGAGCACTTTAGGAATCATTAACGTCCTACAGAGCTCTGGAAAAAACCATAAACCACATCAAAGGAAACATGGTTTGCCACTGACTAGAGATTAAAGTAACTGTGAGGCTTGCAAGTATCAGGAGGGTCTTATTTCTGTAAACATTTAATCTTTGATAAGTACTTCTAGGTAACACCGTAGCTATTATAATCATAAATCCAAACTAACCACATGAGCCTTTCCTGATATGCATAACCAATTGATTTCCAAACAATTCCAGTTTTGTAAAAGTTTTTTGACTATTCACCTTGGCATATGCAAAGCTCATAGCATGATATCCAGTGATTGAATATATCACATCTGCTTTTTTCTAAAATATACAACATGTAATTATGAAATATTCATTTATTAGTTATATATTTTCTTGTGAGAAACCTTCAATAAGTAAATAATGCAATGAAAAGTTTGAGTACAACAATACATAAAGACAAATCTTTAGAAATTTAATAGATGGTTTTAGAAAGATAGAAGTTCTTATCCTCAGCTTGAGGAAGCAGTAAATACACTTAACATCATGAAATGTGCATGAAGGCTGGATGGTGCATTATTATGGCTTAAATGAAGAATGTGCACATTGGAAAGTGTGTATGAGGAATTCCTGTGTATCTTTACCAATTTATACTTGTGAACTGGCTTCTAAGTGCTGAAAGTTGAGGGATAGCTCTGATAATAGGGGACAGCTGACTCTTTCCCCTCTGGTTTTACTAGAGATTTTATTGAGCCTTCCAAATTGTCACATGATGAAGCCTATGGTAGTATTTGGAGATGTAGCATTTAGGAAAAAATATGGGTGAGATAATTTCATAAGAATCAGTCCTCATAATAAATATAGTTCTCTAATTAGATGAATTGCAAGCAAACATCTCTCACTCTTCCATGCCCCAGCCATATGGAACTGTGACTGGGAACCCACTATAATCAGGTCAAAAGTCTTCACTAAGGACAGAGCAAGATTGTACCTTGACTGTGCAATTTACTGTGTACTTTTTCACTAGGATAAAACCAGTAATTACTTAAAATATCTAAATGACTCATTTTATATTACCTTGTTATGAGAGTTGATCCATTGATTAATCTTACTGAAAATAGGATTACTTTGGAAAGAACTGTATGCTTTCCTTAATTTAATGCTCCTGTTATGCAAATTTAAGATGTCTTTCTGAACTATTTTTTAGAAGATTTTTTAAATGAAATCTTTATAATTATAGTTATGGAATGTATAGTGGCAAAACAAATTCATTGTTTCCTCATTGAATACCCTGAGAAACAGGGTTGAAAGTTTGGGGAAACCCTTCCTATCTTCCTAGTGGATTGGGTTGTTGCTAAATTTTCTATCAACAGTTGCATTATAGTTGCATATGATTATACTAATTCTTTTTCAAAAAATTCAACACATATCAAGTGTTTGTCAAGTTTATATCTCAGTGTAGAAAAATTCAACATAATTTTTATTTGTATTCTGAAAATTGTTATTCAGCATATTACAATGAACAACATCCTGGCTAAAGAAAGATTATCATATAAACGTCTGAAAGTCAGCAATCTCTCTCTGTGTTTGTGTCTGTGTGCACGTGTGTGTGTTTGTGTATGTGTGTGTGTGTGTGTAGATAAAACAGGGAGATGTTTTATAAGAGACATGATCAAAAACTTCATAGAGTCCTGACAGTTAATTTTTATTTTATTATTTCTCTCTCTCTCTCTCCTCTCTCTCTCTCTCTCACACACACACACATACACACACACACACACACACACACACACACACACACACACACAAACTGGCAAAGTAAGCAAAAAAAATTGCTCTCCATTTTCATGTTCTCTTATTTCTAAAAATGTTTGCATAGTACTTATCTTTCTTTCAAGATAAATCAACATTTATTTTTTGACATTCGATTTTAATTTTTTAATTATTTATTTTTTATTTTACATGTAGATCCCAGTTCCCTCCCCCTCTTACCCTCTCTGACCCCCTCACATGCACCCTGACCACACTACCCTCCCATTCTGCCACCCCAATTCCACATGTAGGGCAATGCCATCTAGGTGAGGTCATGTAAATCTGTCAAGTCATTTCTAGTAGGGACTAGGACTTCTCTCCTGTCTCTAGGTTAAGGCAGTATCCCTCCATAGCGGATGTGTCCACAAGGTCCTTTTGTGCACCAGGAATACATCTTGGTTCCACGGTCTGAGATCCCATAGACTTATGAAACTTCAATTGAGCTAGTCCTAACCTAATCATAGAGAAAATCTGAAAGATACACATATTGGAGTAAATATTGTTTTCTTGTTCGTGAGGTAAAATACCTGAGAAGGAACATAGGGGTCATTGATTCTGGCTCACAATCTCAAGGTGTAGTCCAACAGGTTGAGGAATAAAAGGCATGAGGAGCATTGGGTAATTGCTAACATCTGTAGCTAAGAGAGATGGATGTTTATGCTCAGCCTGCTCTCTCTTTTATGGGAATAAGAGGTTAGCCCAATATATGGTACTATTCACATTCATGGTGGGCCCTCATATAGTCAAGGTGTCTCTACTCAATTCTATTGACCTAATGTGCATAATATCTATCATAGAAAAGCCCAATACTAGGTTTCTAGGTGATTCTTCCCAATTTGACAACTAATGTTAATAATAAAAAAAAAAGTGGGGAGGGAAGGATTGTTTGTTTGAGTGTGTGTGTGTGTTTGAGAGAGAGAGGGGGAGTGTCATAGATGGATGATAGATAGATAGAATTTTCTTTGTACTTTATGAAACAGCTGTTCTCTTTGACCCTCCTTTATGAGTTCATGTTTAATGATATTACAATTCTTAGAAGTTACCAAGTTCAGTGTAGGACTATGACTTTTCAGTTAAAGATTTCAGTTTTCAGCCCTTTTGTGATCTGTATCTACGGGGTCATCCTAAAATTTTCACTATAGCCAAGGCTCTCACTTAACTGACTTTCACACTTAAAGGACATTTGTCTTGTGCTGTCATTTTCTAGCTACTGACATTCATGTTAACACAACCATGAATAGACACTGCCTCAAGAAAACACACAAATCATTTCTAGCTAAAAGGAGACTATGTCTTTGCTAGAACTGCCACTGCATCACTTGTCTATTAGAATTGCTGACAGGATTATTTTTCACTTCAACCCCAGGGAATATAAGTCTTCTACATCCTGAACGTCCTTTGAAGTCGGTAGTAAACATAAATAGGGTGTCAAAGGAAATTACATTCTAAAATTTTATAATGTGCTTAATAGTGTATTCTGAAACAGTACTGCAAAAAGATTTATAGGAAGGTGAATGACACAAAAACGGATTATAAAATGCTGAGAAAGAAGTACATCAATCAATTCTTTCATGGAAAATGATTTTAAAATACACAGTAATATTTTGAGTAGATAGCAGAATAATGAAAAATTTTAAAGGTCTAATATTTTATATTCACACCATTTGATTAATGAATTCAAAAGAGAAATTGTCTGCAGTTTATTAACTCATAATTTTACATCTGAATATGATTATAATGATTATATTTCCTTTATTGAAATTATTTGAAAATTGTTGTCCATCTTGTTATTTTGGAAAAACTGCTTATTGGACTGATGGTTTCATTGCAAATTGAGCAAGGGAAGAAATTTAAAATGAACCTAAAAGGAAGAAATTATATGAAGGCAGCTCCTGTAAAGATAGCCAGAAAGATCAAAGATATAAAAACAGGCTGCTTGGTATTAGGCAACAAACATGACAATAGAGGACAGGAGAGATCCGAATTAAGTAAGCAAATATCAATTATTTTCAAGCCTTAAATGTGTGAAAATCTATATGTGAGATATTTATATGATGAAGCAAGAGGTTTATTCGTTTCCATGTACCTATTTAATGAAATCTGAGTGAAATGAAATGAACGACAAATAGGGACAAACTTAGAATTTATATAAAAAAAATTTAACAATTTACTGCGGATATAAAACAGAGGGAGCCAATATTGGTTTGAAGATAAAACTGAACACAAAGAAAGGTCGAGAGAACTATAAGACTGCTCCCAACTAACAAGTTGAGCTTCCATGGAAAGGCTATCATAAATGCCCTTCCCGGAGAGTGAGATCAACAACTAACTTCTCCATGGAGCCCTCAACTAATGCCTGTTGAAAACAGGATCAAACACCCATACATAAACACTGAGTCGAACTAGAACCCAGAAACAGATGGAGAGGACAAGACCATGCGGCAGAAACACATAGAGACAGCTTACCTGAACAAGGAGGAGCTAATGGCCACTAGACTGATAGTTGGGAAGACAGCATGGGACTGACTCAGGCCCCCCTGATTATGGGTCTCAGCCAGAAGGACTGAGCAGTCTAAGAGACCCTCAGACAGTGGAGCCAGGATGTATCCCTGGTGCACAAAAGAACTTTGCGAACATATCCCCCATGGAGGGACAACTGCCTTAATCTAGAGACAGGAGAGAAGCCCCTAGTCCCTACTTCACAGGACCTGTCAGGTCTACATGACCCCAACTGGATGGCAATCCCCTACATATGGAATTGGGTTGGGGGGGATGGGAGGGGAGGGTGTTTAGAGTGCATGTGAGAGGGCACAGAGGGTAAAAAGGGAGGGAAGGGGGGAAGGAGGGCTGGGTGGGAGGGAGGGAGGAAGGGAGAGGGAACTGGGATCGACATGTAAAATAATAAATTAAATTTAAAAATGCTTTGACTCCAAAATTTAAGTTGAAGGACAAGTTACTGGGGGAAGAGGATTTCTATTTTTGTTTCCACAGAAAATGAAAAGATGTGGATTCCTTCCAGACTAATGTGGTTTGATCACGCCTGACTGCCTGAAACAGAGTACAAGCTGATCCTACATTCAAATCAGCTGGACAAAACAGCCCTACAGACTACAGCCAGGATATCTGAATCTTCTTCGAATCCCCCAAGACAGCGCCCCTTACCAGCAGGAAGTAGTTTGGAAAGAACGACACCCAAATTCCCAAATATTGTGTATAAATGTTGTTTCAGCTACAAAAAGCAATCATCATGGTTAGTAGTTAGTTACTTTATATTATAGCATATAAATATTACTAAGGGCTTACAGTTTCCTATTTGAACTTATCTCTAGGATCATATAGCATTTATGGGATGTATACATACTTAGTAGATACCTGTATAAAGCATCACTCTAATACTGCTCATTCAGTGAATCACATTTAAGGTAAGAAGTCTTAGCATTTCTTTGTGCAGAATTTTGTGTGAGGTAGTACTTACATAGTCTCCCTACATAATTCTACCTCTTCAAATAATCTGCATTTTTCTCATGGAAACAAATATTTATATACAAATTAAAATTTTAATTTGATCTGTTTGTAGGGAAGGGTTTTTTGGTATGTACTAACAAATTGCAATCTAACCCTTAATACCATAAATGAACCTGATTTAAATATACGTATATATGATGAATACCATTATTTTACGAAATAAGATGAACTATACTGGTGAAAACAAATTTAACATTCATACTATTTAGAACATATTAAGTATGTTCTACGTATGCTTATATGTAAGTTATGCATGTCTCCTTTATGTTGAATGAAAAAGCAGAAGATAAATTACTAAGGAAAGTGCAAACTGCAGAGAATCAAGAAGTTGTAGAATCTTTGCAATGTGAATGATGCCTGAAGAAAGTGAGCATCTGGGAACAGGTCATGATCTCTTACAGCTGTACCCTACCTATGATCTTTCCACTGATTCTAGTTCTGCCAGAATGTGTGTTAAGATTTCCCAGGTGAAATTTATTGCACCTGTGACACTGACTGTTTCTATCATCTTTTCTTAATGATATACTGTACTCTTGAAGCTTTGTCACAGTAACAATTCAATAAATTAATGTGCCTGGTGATTATAGTCATCATAATTATACCCATTGTACCACCATAGTTTTGTCTTTTAATATATCTATATGTACATGAGCAGTGAGAAGATTCCATGTATAATCTTATAACAAACTAAAACATAAACAGGAGTATTAACCAAAGCTACCTACTTTGAAGGATAGGTGCACAGAAAAATGCCAAATTTGATTTAAAATTTCCAAATTTTTGTATTCCTGATTTTTCCACTCTGCTTAACTTTCCCCAATATCATTATAACTCTTCTTTCTGCTCATGTTCATATTCCACAGATAGCAACTGACATTTTATTTCTTTAATCTTCCAGGCATGCTGAATCTAATGTAATGCTATAAAATTTCATGTGAGCTGTTGAAAATGGAAATAATTTTTTCCATTGATTCCTAAAAAATGCATTCCATTAATATATATGATAATGCTTTTATGCTGTTAGCAATTTTAATAATAATTATTTGAGTGAAGAAATGTACAAATTTGTAAGGTAGTATGTACTCACAAAGGCCCAATCAATTATTCTTAGCCAAATTCATCTTGTTCTACATTATGAATTATATGTGTCTTTAAATTAAAATAACCACTACCAATTTCAAGTAGCTTCCAAAATTCAATTAAACGAAAACAAACAAAAATAGGAGAAAGCAATCTTAAAATAATTCACAAAAATAAAATTGATGGAACTAAAAATATGGTATTTAAAAGTCATTCCTTAAAATACATTGACTAAATATTTCCAAAAGGAAAAATAATTTCAACCAGCACATTGCATGATATACACAAAACACACACACACACACACACACACACACACACACACACACACACACATATATATATATATATATATATATATATAAAGAAACTTTCACTTAAGTGATTTTTGGATGCTTGGGTCTATAGCTATTGCCTACAAGTATTTTCTCTGAAGTTAGAATTCCATGTGAAGTTCTTTTATGTCTGGTTTTGGGACACTGCACTATAGTCTTTTGTTAACTCAGAGAGAGCAAAGTGATTTAGTCCAGTTCAATTTCAGCAAGTTGATAACTTTGGCCTTGTCCATCAGTTTTCTTGAATCACTGCTGACTGCATGCAGTGCTATGGTAGTCCACATCTCACTCTGTTTGTGCAAAAACAGATTTGGTTTAATGTTTTCTGACCTTCTTGCAGGCCTAGTGGCTCAGCAGGAATAATGAGAGTTTACCAGGGCACAGGTCTAATTTTTGTTGAAATGTTGGTACCGAATATCCCTGTCTGCTTTTTCTGAAACCAGTTATTCTGAAAATGAGGATTAACAAAACAAGCTATATGCGATGAAGAGAAACCCACAATAATTAGATGTATTTCCCTTTGTGCTCCCTATTACTTATAATATAGAATCAAATGTTAGATCATTATGATTTAAGTGAATTCAGAATGCTGAAAAAAAAAATTGTTCTGTCCTTGGTGCTTTATAACTTCAATCCAGGGATCAGCAGAGTATCTCACTAGGTAAACACCTTTTTACCATTCCTAATGACCTAAGTCAATCACGGAAGGAACAACTCCTTCAAGGAGTCAACTAATTTCAACACAAGGAGAGAGTTATGCACATGTCACAAACTAATAAATGAAATGCATTTTTTTAAAAAAAAATATGTGAACATTCACATAAGAAAAAATACAGAAAATTGTAAGGTAGAATAAAAACATCTCACAAAAAGATTTTGGGTACAATTTACTAGGGAAAAAAAAAAAAAAAAACATGTGTTAACTCTTTCATCAGAAGCAATTCAAAGCCAGAAAACATGGGGAGAATTATAAAACAAAGAAGCTAATGAAAATAAAATAAAAGATTGTTTGAAATTTAGGTAGAACTTCTGCCAAACGCCCCTGTCTCTCGCTTTATGTTTCCACCCACCCTATCCTAGCCCCTATGCTCTTAGTTGCCATATTACATCCCCTAAATTGGGTGGACACTCCCTGCTCTTCCAAAAATCAAACTGCTGCAAGAGGTGGAGTCTCCAAAATTCAGTGGAGACCTGCTTCTCAACCACAGGCCACATTGACCACAAAACCAGAGAGAAAATATAAAATAAGCAACAAAACAACTATTAGCAAGGACATACTGAGAATTTAGCATTTAGAACTACAATCACCCCAAACCAGGTTGGAACAATATGTTACCTTCAGAGCCCAGCAATTCTAGTGCAACAGAATACCCAAACTTATGGGACACAATGAACACAGTGCTAAGAGGAAACTTGATAGTACTAGGTGCTTACATAAAGAAATTGTAGAGATTTCATAATAGCAACTTAATGGCACACCTGAAAGTTCCATATCAAAAAAGAAGCACACACTCAAGAGAAGTAGATGGCAGGAAATAAACTAAGGGATAACATCTATAAAATAAAATCAAAGAGAATAATTCAAAAAAATCAATGAAACAAAATATCTTAGAGAAAGTCAACGTAATAGACAAATCCTTATCCAAACTAATTAAAAGGAACATAGAGAATATCCAAATGAACAAAATCAGAAATGAAAAGTGTATATATAAATCATCACTGAGAAAATCGAAAGAATCACTAATTCATACTTTCAAAACTTGTAGTGCACCATGTTGGGATCAAACACCCAGACAAAACCATTGAAGTATGGACACCTGATGTTTTATAAAAGAACCATAAATACATCATGGAAGAAAGAAAGCATCTACAACAACACAGTGCTTCTATAGCAGGATATCTGAGTGAGAAGAATGAAAATATACCCATATTTATCACTCTGTATGAGACTCAAGAACAAGTGGATCAAAGACCTTAACCTAATACTCTGAACCTAATACAAGAGAAATTGGTAAATAGCCTTGAATACAATGGCACAGGAAACAACTTTCTAACAGAACACCAATAGCACAAGCACTATGACTTATAATTAATAAATAGGTCATTATGAAACTGAATAGCTTCTGTAAAGCAAAACACATAATCAATAGGACAAAAATGACATCATGTAGAATTAGAAGCCTAAAGTCCATAATGCATAATAAAAAAAAAAGAAAAAAAAAAAAAAGAAAGAAGAAAAAAATCAAGGGAGTCTGGGACCAGTTTGGATTGAATCCGCCCTCAGCATTCCCAGGGACTTCCTAGATTGGACTAGAATCTCCCTCCCCTCTGTGTCTTGTCCCCCCCAGAAAGCATGCCCCTGGTGCTCTGAAACAAACACACATGCCCTCCCCCACACACTGTGCCATACCCTGCCCACTATACCACTGCTCTAGTTGAGCATTAGAACAGAGGGTAGATCCAATAATCCTGCCACCTTCGGGAAACTTCCTGGAGCTGCTTTGAGCACATAAGACCTACCCATCCATGTGGCACCACCCTGAATCCCTGACTGCCTAATCTCTAAACCCCACCAGAGGTCCTCTGCTGGAATTCAACACCCCTCCCAAATACCTGTATATCTTCTCTGAACCATCCTGAGTCCCAGACTACTAGATCGTTGATCCCCATCGCCAGGCCTCTGCTAGGAGTCTCTGCTTGAGCAAAGAACTGGTAGAGAGCATGGACCACCTGGGGTTACAGACATCAAACTTCTGGCCAACCTAAGCCCACCAGGGGAGTATCAGAGAGAGAAAGAGAGAGAGAGAGAGAGAGAGAGAGAGAGAGAGAGAGAGAGAGCATAACTGCACCTACTAGAAGAAGCAATGGGAAGACAGCAATACAAGAAAACATCTAACAATAGAAGACAGGCATGACACCATGAGAGAAAAGAAGATTTTAATGACAAAGCCATACAAAGATAATATAATACAATAGAGTATCCAGATTCTCTCTGTGCTTTCCATCTTTACATGGATTTTTTTTATTACTCTATTTCTTTTACTTCTTTTTTTCATTTTTTGAGACAGGGTTTCTCTGTGTAACTTTTATCTGTCCTGGAATTAACTCTGTATACCAGGTTTACATTGAAATCACAGAGGCAATCTGCTTGCCTCTGTCTCCCGAGTGTTGGAATTAAATGCATGTGCCACCACACTCAGCTACTTTCTTTCTATTATTATTTTTTAAATCATCGTATCCTGTTTCTTTTTATCTCCCATGCCTACATATTTTTTTTAATTTAATTTATTATTTTACATGTTGATCCTAGTTACCTCTCTCTCCCTCCCTCCCTCACTTTTACCCTCTCTGCCCTCTCACATGCACCCTCCCCTCTCATCCCACCATCCCAATTCCATATGTAGGGGAATGCCATCCAGTTGGGGTCATGAAGATCTGACAGGTCATGTGAAGTAGGGACTAGGGCTTCTATCCTGTCTCTAGATTAAGGCAGTATCCCTCCATGGGGGATGTGTTAGCAAGGTCCTTTTGTGCACCAGGGATACCTCCTGGCTCCACTGTCTGAGGTCTCTTAGACTGTTCAGTCCTTCTGGCTGAGACCCATATTCAAGGGGCCTGAGTCAGTCCCATGCTGGCTTCCCAGCTATCAGTCTGGGGGGCCCATTAGCTCCTCCATGTTCAGGTAAGCTCTCTCTATGTATTTCTGCAGCCTGTTCTTGTCCTCTCCATCTGCATCTGGGTTCTACTTCAACTCAGTGTTTATGTATGGGTGTTTGCTCCTGTTTCCAACAGGTATTAGATGAGGGCTCCATGGATAAGTTAGTTGTTGATCTCACTCTCCGGGAAGGGCATTTATTTTAGCCTTTCCACTGAAGCTCAAATTGTTTGTTGGAGACAGTCTTGTAGTTCTCTAGACCTTTCTTTGTATTCAATTTTATCTTCAAACCAATATTGGCTCACTCTTTTAGTTCTCTCTCTCTCTCTCTCTCTCTCTCTCTCTCTCTCTCTCTTTCTCTCTCTCTCTCTCCTATTTTCTATTCCTATCCGGACTCAATCTTCCTAGTCGCACGTGTTTTCCTCTCCTCCCGCTCACTTTCTCATACTTCTCTCACCATTTGCTAACCACCCCCACTTTCCCTGTGCTCTGGGGGACTTTTTCCTTCCTGATTCTGTGAGGGACTTTATATGAATCTCTTAGTATACACCTTGTATCCTAGTTCCTCTGGTGGTGTGAATTATATGGTGATGATCCTTTGCTCTAGGTCTAAAATCCATATATGAGTAAGTACATACTATGTTCCTCTTTTTGTAACTGGGATACCTCATTCAGGATGGTTTCTTCAAGTGCCATCCACTGGCTTGCGAATTTCAAGAAAATTCTGGAAGGAAAACTCCAACCCAAGGAAATTATCTGTACTCACAAAGATATAGGCAAAGAATAATCTTCTTCACCAGAACCCAAGGGTAAAGGACAAATATATTCACAATATCAGTGCCAACAACAAATCTAAAACAAACAAGCATTAACAATCAATGGTCCTTACTTTCCCTCAACATTGGTGGTCTTACAACTTATGAAAAGACACAGGCTAACAGATTGGGTGTGGAGATAGAATCCATCCTTCTGGTGCACACAAGAAACACATCTAGGCTTCAAAGACAGACATTACTTCAGGGTAAAGGGCTGAGGGAAGATTTTCCAGTCAAATGGACCCTTGAAGAAAGCAGGTGTGGCTATCCTAATATAAAACAAGTTAGACTTCAAACCAAAATTAATCAAAAAGGTAAAGACATACATTTCGTATTCATTACAGGAGAAATCCATCATTATAAAGACTCAATTTTGAACATTTATGCCCCAAATACAAAGGCACCCACATTTTTAAAAGAAATGCTACTAAACTCATACCTCACATAAAACCTCAAATACTTATATTGGGAGCCTTTACCACTCCACTCTAACCACTAGACAAAACTACCAGTCAGAAACTTAACAACAACAACAACAACAACAAAAATACAAAAACAAAAACAAACAAAAAACTAACAGAAGTTATGTCGCAATTGGGTTTAACAGACATGTATAGAACATTCCATCTAAACACAAAAGAATAAAACTTCTTGCCTCACATAGCACCTTCAGAAATATCAACCACATACAAGGCAACATAACAAACCTCAACAGATGCAAAAAATTTGGAATAGTCCCCTGTATCATATGCTTTAAATGCTACCATGCTTTAACATTAAAAATCTACAACAACACAAACAGCAGACACCTGACAAACTCATGGTAACTGAACAATGTGCAATTACACCATACCTGAGTCAAAGAAGAAATAAAGGAAGACATTAAAGACTTCCTAAAAGTCAACGGGAATGGGAACACAACACACACGAACTTATGGGATACATTGAAAGCAGTGCTATGAGGGAAGTCCAATGCACTTAATGCCCATATGAAGGAAACGGAGGATAGTCACATTAGAGAATTAACAGCACAACTGAAAGCCTTAGAACAAAAAGAAGCTAACTCACCCAAAGGAGTAGATGCCAGGAAAAAAATCAATTTGAGGGCTGAAATCAATAAAGTAGAAACCAGAAAAACAATACAAAAAAAAAAATCAATGCTACAAAGAGTTGTTTTTTTGAGAAAATCAACAAGATAGACAAAACTTTACCCAAACTAACCAAACAGCAGAGAGAGAACATGCAAACTAACAAAATCAGATACAAAAGGGGGTACATAACAACAGACACTGAAGAAATCCAGTCAATTTTCAGGTCATATTTTGAAAACATGTACTCCACAAAATTTGAAATTTCAAAGGAAATGGACAAACTTCTGAAAACTATACTTACCAAAATTCAATCAAGAACAGACAAACAACTTAAATAGGCCTATAACCCCTAATGAACTAGAAGCAGTCACCAAAAACCTTCTAATAAAAAAGAAAGAAAGAAAAAAAAAAAAAGGCCAGGGTCAGATTGCTTCAATGCAGAATTCTACCAGGAATTCAAGGAAGAGCTAATACCAATACTTATCAAATTGTTCCATACAATAGAAACAGAAGGTTCATTACCAAACACTTTTTACGAGGCCACAATCACCTTGGTACCCAAGCCACACAGAGGCACAACTAAGTAAGAAAACTAGAGACCAGTATTCCTCATGAACATTGATGCAAAAATACTCAATATAATACTGGCAAACCAAATCCAAGAATCCATCAGAGAAATCATTCACTGTGACCAAGTAGGCTTCTTCCCTCGGTTTCAGGGCTGTTTTAATATACAAAAATCTAGCTGATGGATACAGAAGCAAACACCCACAACTAGAGACTGAGCCAAAATGCAATCAAGATGCAGAGAGGGAGGGCAAAATAGGCTGCAGAAACACATAGAGTATCCTGATCTGAACAAGGAGGAGCTAATGGACCCCAGACTGCTGATGTTGGTTAAGTACAATGTTCACTCTGCAGCTCTCATGTCCCCAAGGCCAGCTCTCTGGCCCTGTTCAGATTGCAATGTAGAATTTACCCATAACACTACATGGAATACAATGGGGAAGACCCCTCTCTTGCCTTCATGCCTTCATGGCCAGCTCAGCTGCATCCCCGATAATAGAGTCAATTACAGTGTGCTGCCTGGGCATATGCAGAGTCAGCTCTCCCAAGTAAAGATGTATAAAGTGAAGGGTATATTGCATGGCCCACTGTATCATAAAACAGCTTCCATGCTGAGGCTTTTCAATTTCTTTCTTCTTTCTTTCTCTTTTTTTTTTCCCTTTTGTTTTGCCTTTTTTTTTTTTTTTTTTTTTTTTTTTTTTTTTAGTTAGAGGAACAATGCAAGGCCGTAGGGTCTATATGAAGGGACAGGGAGATGAATTGGATTTTGGATACTTGATGTTAAATCTAGAAAGAATCAATACCAAAAAACAACAGCCAAAAAAAAAGAAAGAAAGAAAGAAAAAAAGAAAAGAATAAAAGTTTACCTTTGAACGTCCTTGTTGTCCATAATTTATCTCTCCTCTCTTTTGCTCACTTTCTCCCTACCTTCTGGGCATGTTAGATTTCTATTCCTGTAATAAACCATTATTCAAAAGCAACTTGGAGCTGAAAGGGTTTATTTCTGCTTACAACTTTCATGTCAATGCAATGCTGAGAGGTATTAGGATGCTATTTGGAAGCAGAAAGTAAATAAGCAAACATGGAGATATGTGGTTTAGTTTGCTTTTTTAAAAAACCCAGGGTTCTCCTAGAGGGTCTAGAATACAGAGCACAGCGAGCAGGATCATCACTCACCACAAACTAACCAGCTCTCCAAAACAAATCATTAATCAGGAATATGCATCCTTAGACATGCCGACAGGACACTATGAGAGAGAAAACGCCCTGGGATTTCCTCTTCCCAGTTTACTTTGCATTCCCTAATTAAATCTATTCATAGGTGAAGAGCTAAAAGCAGTTGCTGGGTGCTGACCTAAGAAAAAAATAGTTTTTTTGTTGTATTTCTTCCTCTCTCTCTCTCTCTCTCTCTCTCTCTCTCTCTCTCTCTCTCTCTCTCTCTGTGTGTGTGTGTGTGTGTGTGTGTGTGTGTGTGTGTGTGTGTTTGTTTTCAACTAGGTGGTGATGCCCATTTCTAATTTTCATGGCTGAAAGATTTGCAAATAAGGACTGTACCTATTGATGGTGGGCTTTAAAAGAGTTCACCATACTGAAGATAAATGATAATTAGGTACTTATTAGGGAACTACTTACACAAATAATAGTAAATAATTGTTGTGGTCTTCCTTCTGTGGGAGATACAGTCTCTGCCCTTCTGATGCTCTCACTGCAACCCAAGTACAGCAAGCCAGCCCCTCCTGTGCCTTATAAGGAGTCACATTGAACACCTGAAGCCATGTCATAGAGTGAAGCCACCACCACAAGTTCACAAGCAAAGCAAGATGCCACTACATTTCCACTTTTTGTCTAAATAAGTGGGCTTTATGCCTGATATACAATGATATATATATATATATATATATATATATCATATATATAATATATATAATCATTATACCTATATACAATGATAACAAGTATCAAGTATAGTCCAGGAGGAAAAAGCTAAAAACATTCACAAATTTATACATTCAAAAATAAGAACAACATGAAGCAAGAAACACATACTAGATGTCCAATCTCAGGATAATAGAATATAGCAGAGATTACTCTAACAGCTGTCTTATTCTGGAAATACTAAGACATGTACCTAATATGTTGTAGGTAAAATAAGAGAGGATGTAAGGTATGACTATCTAGTATTCAATAATCTTGAAACCCATCAAATACCTGAGAAACAAAATAACATTCCTAGGGTAAGCAGGAAGCAAAAGTGAACTACTTCCTAAAGGTACAAGAAATGACAGAAAAAGCTGGCTACCTAGACACCTAGTATCTGACAGACCATCTCAGATGCAGAAAAGTTTGAAAGACTGTCCGAACATGTATTGACAAGGTTAGGCAGACTCTATCTCCTGTTAGCCCAGATAAGACAATGTGTTGAAAGTCAGAGGTCAAGGCTGGGGCAGTTCTATGCACAAAAGGCCAAAATTTCCAAGAAGAAAATGAAATCCAAATGATGTGCCATTGGTATCCATTATACTCTCCAGAATAACTAAGTGCTGTAAGTAGCAGACATGTCTCATAATCAGGAAATCACTAAGAAACAATTTTAAATGTCATATTATGCATGGCTTTCAAGTTTTAAAGATAAAATTTCTATGTTTAATACATATATGAGCATATATAGAATCTGACTTGCATCATTAGGTATAAGATTTATTTGCTCAGAAAAAGACAGAGATATATAGTAAAGACGGATTCAGAGGGGACAAAACAAAATAACAACAACAAAAAAAAAAACAAACATGTAAATGATAAAAGAGCATTTTCAAAAACATACATAGGCTTGGGAGAGAAAAGAAAGACAAAGTTATTTAAAATGTAGAGCAGCTGGACATGGTGGCATATGCATTTAATCCCAGCACTTGGGAGGCAAAGACCTGATCTGTATGATTTCAAGGCCAGTCTGGTTTACAGAGTGAATTCCAGGACATCCAAATTTACACAGAGAAAATGTCTCAATAAACCAAAAAAAAAAAAAAAAAGATATTAACCAAAAAGCCACATAAAGATGGAAAATACACAAGATATTCTGGATGTTATTGTGTTATCTTTAAGTTGTTTGATTGCTGAGGAATGAGAAACAGCTGCTAATGGAATTTCATTATAAATACTGCTAGATTAGTCTAACCTGTATTTTTTAAAAAGATCTTAATTTCAAGATGTAAATCTAAAGACAAGGTACTTTGAAAAATAGGTTAAGCTTTCATTCCCACAGAAGATGAAAAGCTGTGGATTCCTTCCAGACTAATACGGTTTGGACAAGCAAGACCTCCTGAAACAGTGGCTCAGGTAACCCAATATTCAAAACAGCTAAGAAGAATCAACTTCACAGACTATGACTTCCATGATTTGACCAAGGTTCTCAATTTTCTCAGGATCCCCTTAGGATTGACAGTGCCCCCCCCCCCAAATAGCAGGAAGCATTTTGGAGTGAACTATCTCCACATTCCCAAATGTTGTTTATAAATGTTTGTTTTCACTGAAACAAGATTGGTTATAAATGGCTAATGATCACAGTTAATTTCTTTCTAAAAAAGGGAAAGATGAAATGTATACTTTGCATTGTTATGAATTTTTGCTTATTGATACAAATTTAAGGTCAATTTTGTTATATATATAATTTTACTCTTGTTTATGTAAATTGTTTATACAGCTCTTTTGAAAATGCAATGTGTAGCCAGACAGTGGTGGTACATGACTTTTATCCCAGTACTTGGGAGATGGACCAGACAGATCTCTGTGAGTTCGATATCAGCCTGGTGTATAAGAACTACTTACAACACAGGCTCCAAAAGCTACACAGAGAAACTCTGTCTCAAACACCAAAACAAACAAAAAAGTAATGTGTTATTAAAGAGTGATTATAAATAGTCACTTATAATAGTCAAAACTTACATTAGATTTTTTTGACATACAGAGATATTTTTTTAACTGATAAGTATTCTTCAAAACCTTTCAAAAAACCTACACAACATAGCATTTAAAATATTTTATTAGGGTTTTTCATAACAATGAGATGTGTTTGCCCCTAGCAGCAACAATCTTCTTCAGACAAAATGATGGGCATCAAAGAAATTCCACATGGAATTTACTTTAATTGTGCCAAAATTAGTCACTGAGAAAGAAAGGGTCCTTGACTGGACAGCTGATAGTATGCTATCCTAATTGAACCAGCAGGAGGCAAAAGGGAGTGACTGTAAAACCTTGCCAAGACAAGGCAGAATAGACCTTTAGAAAATCATGCTTCATAGAAAAGCCTGTCAGAGATGCTAGGCCTATTGGCCAATGACAGATGCCCCAAATTTACTGAGGAACCTTGGGTGATTTGTCCAGGCAGTGAGAAGTCTGGATGTCTCTGTCAATTTTAGAGTTTATATATTATATTTCTGTAGTGTTTGATGGAGCTAAAGATAGATAGTTATGGTTATGATTTTACTTAGTTATGAAAAGTTGCACCTAAAATTTTAGACCCACAATGATTGGATAGAAAAGAGACTATTTTCTTTAATGTTGCTAAATATTAATAGGCTCGATATTGTTAATTATGCTTCTTGCTTGATAACTGTTTTGTTATATATGATTTTATTATGCTAATGTTAATACCTTTCTTTTTATTTAGACAGAAAGGAGGCATGATAAGGGATGTTCTTCTGTATACTGGGGGATATGTTTCTCTTATTGGTTGGTGAGTAAATGCTGATTGGAAAATAACTAGTCTGGAAGTATAGGCAGAACTACTATTCTAGGAGAATTCTGGTGAGAGAAAAGGCAGAGAAGCAGTTGTCAGAGAGAAAATGCCATGTAGCGAATAGGATGCGAAGGTGTCCGGGCATTCTTCAGTAAGCCAAGACCATATAGAGATACATAGATTAATAGAAATTGATTAATGATTAAGAGAAAGCTAGCCAATAATAAGTCTAATCCATAGGGCAAACTGTTTATGATTAATATAAGCCTCCGTGTATTTATTTGCTATTAAATGGCTTCAGAGCAAGGCAGGATAGATACTATGTCTATAACTAATATAATTCAAAATATTTTAAGTTTTTGTTTTTGCTGTGTGTGGTTTCTCCATCTCTCTCTCTCTTTCTATGTGTGTATCTGTGTGTAAAACAAAGTATTTATTGAGAAAGGTGGTAGTTGTTGGAAGTCATTGGATGCATTAAGGGTAAAGGTAAGGAAAAGAAACAATGCAAATACATGAACTCATATATGAATTTCTTAAATATATTTTTAAAATTAAAACTTTATACTAGGGCCAGGGAGATGGTCCCATCAATAAAGAGTCCTTGACTATAAACAGAATGACATGATTTCAACCTCTGATATACATATATCAGGAGTGGACAGACTTGCATAAGTAATTCTGTTACCTTTAGAGATATATCATGGCCTATGCGTACGCATGTGTGCATGCACACAGATACAAAAATAAATATAAATATAAGCACAATTCCTAGGAATAGAATTAAATTAAAATAGAAAACTATTAGATAGAAATTTTAGTTAACCTAGTTTACTTTTGTAAATCAAGTCCTATGAAATTTAATTTATATTCTAAGAAATAAAATGGTTCATGATAATTCACTTTGGTTTTGTTTATGACTACTTAATTATTCATATAAACATTCTTTTGCTTTGTATACTTCATTGTTTTATGAAAGTTAGGTGGGATTAACATGGTAATTTTAACAGTTAATATTCAATTGATATTGAAAATAGCAAAGGAAAAAATAATCTCAAAGGAAATATAAATAAAGTATAAAATATTGATATAAGTATCTATAAAGAATGACCTAATACATTTTGCACTCTTTTTTCCTCTGAAGAGTGAAGAGTAGTGAACCTCAAATATTTCAGTTTATGAATAAAGATATGCTCTACACATAGTTAATCCCTTTAATTTTGAGAGAACAAATTACATCCAAGAGATCTTGTATACTATGTAAATAATCTGAGGTATTATCACAAATTATAATACATTTAGTGTTTTAAGACACATATATATTTTCGTCAGTTTGTGAGGCTGAAAGCCCAGTAGCCTGGGATTCATTGGGTCTGATTTGCTCAAAGGCTGACTACTGGTTTGTTCCTGACCATGTCTCCTTGGCACTTAACAGCGAGGGGAAAGTTAAGTATATCTCTCCAGTTATGTAGGAACGCTTGACCTCACTCATGAGGACTCAAACCTTATTTACTTATTAATGGCCAAAGACTCATCTTCTTAGTATCTGGATGTCAGATCCTTAACAGAATTGAAGGAAGATGCAGGTTATATTTTGAAATGTTATTCAGAACAATAAAATGTAACCTTAATTTCCTGGTAAATGACTACATATTGTTGTGTTCATAAATAATATATTCTATGCTTTGCATTGTTCTTTGCTATCCTGTGATTTTATCCTTTGTAATTTTGCTAAAATTTTATTGTCTTTTCTTATATTTTTAATTGTATGTATAGCCTTTAAGAACTGAGTTTTCTGTCTAGCCACTAGATTATTTTTTTTTTTTTCGAAATGCCTTAGTAAAAGAACCTGAAAACTAATACAGCCTAAGGGTCTGTGTGATAACACTGTCTGTCTTACTGATCTTAACTGTGCCAATAACTTGTGGCAATGTGGTTATAACTCAGTGCTTTACTTCTTTTCTTCTGTATAAACAACTCTTCAACTGAAAAACTCTACTATTAATTGTGACTGTACAGACAACCAAGAGTGTCCAATACACCAGTAACACCATCACTCGCTTTTTGGTCAAAACAAAAGGGTAATGGGTAATGTGACAAGTAGCTTTAATCAATATTGTCAGAGAAATACATGTCTGAGAGACAGGATGAGAAGTTAAGGTAAAGAGGAAGAGACAGACACATTAGGAAAAGAGCTTTACAAACACTGTAAGTAAGAAGATAATGAACAGTCATGCTTTCATATAATCAGAATAAAATAAAATCAACTATAGTTCTGCTTAACTTATAGACTATATATCCTACATTTTAAAAATGTATAGTCATAACAATTTCTATAATTCATACAGTCTGGGAAGAACATCACTGTGTAGAGCGAGGATGAAGTCTCTTTTTATTAACAGCAACAGAACAATCAGGACTTCAAATTTTCATCAGAGGATACTCAAAGACAGAAGACACAGAAAACATATATTTTCCAAGTTGATGAAAAATAAACATAAACCAGAACCCTAATTACTTACATACTGAGTGAACATATTTTTAAAAAAATAAATATTTTGGATATTACAAGAAAAGAGCTACCATAATAGAAGGAGCCATTATAGGTTTAACAAGAAATCTACCAGTGGGGAATGTGTAGACATGTATAAGTATGACCCCTACTAATAAGGTAAGCAATAGTGGAGAGGATGCCTTTAATTCCCTTTCCCGAGATTGATGAATACCTTATATGTCACCCTAGATGCTTCATCTTGTACCTAATGGAAGAAGAAGCAGACACCCACAGCTAAACATTGAGCTGAACTCCTGGAATCCAGTTGCAGAGAGAGAAGTGATGAGCAAAGGGATCAAAACCAGGCTGGAGAAACCCACAGGAACTGCTGACCTGAACATGGGGATGCTCATGGACCCCAGAATGATAACTGTGAAACCAGTAGAGGATAGACTCAGACCCCCTGAATGTGGATATCAGTTGAGAGGATAGGTCAAACTATGGGACATTTAACCCAAGCATAAGAATGGACTTTGGGAGCCTATTCTACATAGAGGGAAACTCTCTCAGTGTATTGACATTGAGGAGGTCGTAGGCCCTGTTCCAAATGATATGACAGACTTTGAATATCCCCCATGGAAGGTCTTACCCTCCCTGGGGAGCAGAAAGAAAATGAGATATGAGTTTGGTGGGAGCAGGGGAGGAGGGAAGGGAAAGGGAATCTGATGGACATGTAAAACAAGATTGTTTCTAATTTAAAGAAAAAAGAAAAAAAGTTGTTACTTATAATGGCTTTTTTTCTTTCTTTTTCTTTTCCCCAGAACAAATTTTGTATCATGGTAGATGGCCTACTAGATGGAAATAATTCAGTGTTTGGAAATATATTTTGAAAGGTCCAAAACAGTTCTGAATAACATAAGATCCTGGAGTTGACATCTGTCCTTAATCTCCAATCAAAAACTGGGGATAGTAGACTATGTGACCTAAACCCGCATCTGAAGCCTGTCTGATATGCAGATGATCCAAGTTTGCGGCTCTCTTTTTTAGAAAACACCAGAATAATTGTCCCCTAATGTGTACTTCCTATAACATTTACAACTAAAATATTTGGACATAGCTAACCTGTATACTCCAAAATATTTTACAGCAATAATATGATTTTAAATAATATTCCAACATCAAATGCATTCCATTATACAATTGGCAAAACTGACATTTTATGTACTGCCAAGAATAATCCATCACTCAAGTGATATAGTTGTAATTACAATGATGCCAACATAGACAATAAGTAATGACAAATATCATCTCCTGAAGAATCCCTGTTTATATTGGAACAATTATATGTGTGAGAATGCTAGTGTTTTATGATGAATGTAACATTTCTGTAAAATAGTTTGTTCTAATCACCTAATATTTATGTAAAGTGATAAGATGAAAGGACTGAATTATCTATGTGGAAATTGATTATTATCATCTTTTATAATCTTGTTTGTTATAACATACCCTCCATTCCAATTATGTTGATGATCTAGAAGAAAAAGGAAAACAAAACAGCACCTTGTTCTCCCCATAATGCTTCCTTCTTAATCTGAACTCCATCACCATTTTCACCATTATCCTTATGCTCACAAGCACGGTATTAGCATTTTATAATGATTACAAAAATATGTTTCATGTTCATTAATCTCTGCTTTATTCTTTTTTGGGATTATTTCCTGTATCCTCTGTTCTAATCTCATAATCTTTCTCCTGAAACAATGTATCAACCTGTTCCACTGTGACTTTTGTTGATATCATCACACACCACAATGTACCCAGGGCGTGCTCTTCATTGCTTTTCCTTTTAAATTTTTTAATATCCTGAGTTCTGTAGTTTGTTCTTGTTTTCATCTCTTATATTGAGTAAAGCACAGGAAGACACTGGAGTGCTTAGATAAACACTGCAACGTTTGTCAGCTGCTCTAAGACATGGCATATCATAAGATGCATTATAAAACTAAGCAAAAACTCAGAATACAAAGGCAATTTATACCTAATTGATATTTTTATTTAGAAAGACCCCTCCAGATATTTGAAGATAGTGTATTCACATTTCTCTCCCACTTAAATTCCAAATAGACTGCTGTTATAATTACTGATTGTTGGATTTTTGTATAATTAAGTCTGTTTCTGTAATTTATTCTTTTGTTATAATACTTCACAATGCAATGTGAATTTGAAGACTTTAATCACAAAATGCTCAATGTTCTGTTCAGGAGCCCTGAGAAAGTAAATGGAGTGAAGGCCATAAAAAAAAAAAAAAAAAAAGATGTTTACTGACTTCTTGACTTTAATCCATTTCTTACTCAAGCTATTCTTTATAGTATCCTGTATCACAGCAATTACCAATAAAAAAAAAATCACACACAAGATTTACAACAGGCCAGTCTCTTACAGGAATTTACTCAATTAAAGTTTCCTTTCCCAAGATGACTCTGGCCTGTGTCAAATTGACATGAAAACAAGGCAGTGATGATTGCACACAATCATGTTTCAGGGAAATTTTATAATGCAAAAAATTACTCTATTGTAGGTGTGTGTGTGTGTGTGTGTGTGTGTGTGTATGTGTGTGTGTTTGTGTATGGTTTAGTGTGCATGGTTCTTTCTTCAAGCCATATTCCATAAGATCTCATATTTGTTCTTTGCTGTCTTACAGATTAGTGCAAGTCTAATAGTTTGTAATGTTTTAAAAAAAAACTCTTTAGATCTGAAAATTTAGCTTCTCTTCCCTTTGAAATAAGACCATTGATATTTGAAAAATCATGCAAACCAACATAGTTAAGAGGGAAAATTAATTCATTTAATGAAAAGGCAAATTTAAAAGGGTATATGAATTATATTTGATTTTTGTTTGTTTTTGAAGACATGTTTTCTCTGTGGTTTTGGAGGCTGTCCTGGAAATAGCTCTTGTAGACCAGGCTAGTCTTCAACTCACAGAGATCTGACTGCCTCTGCCTCCCCAGTACTGGAATCAAAGGCATTCACCACCACTGCCCAATCTATTTGATGATACTTTAAGAAATAAACTATTTGGGGTTTCACATGGCTAAATTATTAAAGGGAAACATATAGTTCCAAAATACTGCATTGTTTGTCTACATAATGATTTTACAAATGCAAATATTTAAACTCCTTGTCAGTAATGGGGTATATACTGTAAAATAAAATTCTTTATGGAAATACTGACTTTTCCTTTTTATTTAAAACAGTATTAAATTTACATATATTTTGATAATTTTTTCCTTTCCCACAAATCCTACCAGCTCCCCCTGTCCTTACCCAGGCAACTTTAATTTCTTTCTCACAAAATTAAACAAAATCCCAGCACGACAAACTCACCAGAACCAATGAAACAAAATAAAAAATCCAAAAGAAACAAAGCAAACAAGCAAAACAAAACAGAAATACCCACCAAGCTGTAGCTAAATGAAAGCATACCAAAAACTTTGGACTTCTTTTTATGTTGGCCTACTACCCATAAACATGTGGCCTGCTCCAGATCAGTTCATATACCCAGTTTCAGTACATTGAAGAGCACTAATTTTCCCTCTCCTAGAAATAATAAATGAGAATTCAGTTGTTAACCTTTACTGTAAGTTCATTACAACAAGTTAAAACAAAAACTATCACATTGCAAACCAACAAGAGGCAATGACTTCAAAGGGAGGACCAAGGAACAGAAACCCTCTCAGAATCCCATTAAAACACTAAACTGCAAGCCATAGTACATCCTTGAAGGACCTGGTGTAGACCCAGGAAGTCATTGGCATGGTGCTTCAGTCTCTGAGTTCACATGAGCTTTGTTAAAGTTTATTTACAGGGTCTTATTTCTCTATATCCTCCTTTCCCTCTGGTTTTTAAACTCTTTCTGCCTTCTCAGTTTCTTTGTTGTAGATTAAAAATATGAGTTGTGTCATTGTGTATTCTAAATTGATGATGTCTTCATCCAACATTTTGTGAAGACATATTTACATTTTAATACTAAGTAGCATGACATGATTTGCTTTTATAAAGGAGCTGCTAAATATGTAAAAGGAGGAATATTGCATATTTATAAATGTTAGTTTTCATTAAATGGAGTTGGTAATAATGGTCAATGAACACAGTCAATCTCTCTAAAGAAAGAAAGAGGGATTATAGAGCAATAAATACTTGTATTGGTATGGATTTTCATTCATTTGTACAAATTTAAGGTCAATTTTGTGATATTTCTATTTCTTCGTTTGTTCAGGTATTGTGCTCATTTAAAATGCATTGTATAATTAAATACAGACCTATAATAGTCAAAACTTATGTTAGTCAGGTTTTGTAGGCATGCAGAGATGTCTTTGAAATGGATAGTCTTTGAACCTTTAAAAGATCTACAGAATATGGCATTTGAAATGGTTTATTAGTATTTTTTCATGACTATGAGACACAACAGTTCAATACCAATTATGTCAGAGAGGAAGATTGGCATAGAAGAGACTTGTTAGGGAGTTTGCTTTCAATATGGCAAAAATAGCCATTTGGCCAAGAAAATATTTTTTCATGACACGTTTGTATGCTGTATAAACGGTACATACAGGACCCACAGGAAATTGACTACTGAACTTGATATAACAAGATGAGACAGTCCTACAGGATTCCTGCTTCATGGTAAAGTATGACAGACATTCTTCAGGACACAGAGAAAAATTCCTACCAAACTTCCAGTACAGGCAGACATTTTTAAATTTTCTGCTTTGCTAAGAAGTCGGCCTGGCACTCTTGGCCTATGGGCTGAAGCTGGATGCTCCAATCTTATATATGAACTTTGTATGACTGTCCAGACAGCAAGATGTCTCTGTCAATTCTAGCATTTATATATCATCCTCCTCAGGTCTTTGCTCTAGTTGAAAAAGATAAGTTACATATGAAACTTTATCTCACAAAGACAGGATAGAAGATATACATTTTCTTTAAATTTTGCCAAATATTAATGTACTAAATATTGTTAACTATAGTTAACTGGCAACTGTTTTGTTATACATGATTTTACTATGTTAAAGTTAAAACCTTTCTTTTTATTTAGACAGAAAGAGGAGAGGATGGGGGATGTCCTTTTGTATGTATGTTGCTCTCATTGGTTGATGAATAAAACACTTTTAGTATTCAGTCAGGAAGATAGGTGGGTCTATGAAAGGAAGGACTAGTACAGAGCAATGTTGCAAGAGTAGAGATGCCATAATGCTGAGGGTCTAACATGCTGATTTATGAGGCTAAGCCACAGCCTCATAGCAATAAATAGATTAATATATAGGTTAATAAGAGAGAGCTAGCCAATAAGAAGTCTAAGCCATTGGCCAACAAATTTTATACTTAATATAGTGTTCTTGCTTGGGGCTGAAGTGGACACAGGCCATGGTGGGACAGAAAATTTGTCTTCACACATTATGCATATGCAATTGTAATTAATCATTAAAGACAATGAAATGAGCCAAAATAAGAAACAATAATGTGTAAGACAATATTTGTAGTTTTCTTATATTCAATTACATTAAACACTACCTTGAGAAATTATTCTAAAATTTTATCTCAAGTTTTTTGTTAATCATTGATTTATACTTAAAATACTTGAATGATATAATTTTAAATAATAAAGTTTAAATTTTTATGTAATGAAGAGGAACATGAGTTAATTTAGTTCATTGTATGCATTTATTAAAAACTTTTTTATTAGCAAAGAAAGTTAAAGTTATATAGATTTGGTATAATGGACTGATTTCTGTATTCTTTCTCTTTACCACTGGTTCTTTAATCAAACATTGGCTTTACATTGCTCAAGAGTTACTCATTTTTATCATCCCAAGTAATCTCTTTGCAATTTTGATTTTACCAAAACTCATAATATTTCCAGGACTTGCTATTATTTAATTTTTATCATATTCTAAAATTCACTTCATAACCATGTTCATATGATCTCACTACCAAGGATATATTGTATCACTCTGTGAGAAAATCATTCATTTTTCATTTCTGTATGTAGTCTCTTACAGACACAATATTCAGTAAGAAAATTGATGTGAAGGAAAGCTGAGTGAAATTGAACCCATTATCATATCATTTGTGAGCTATTGGCAGAATGAATCCATTTATTCTAGTATTAGTACCTTATCCCAATGTAGGATCTATAAATTATTAGAGAAAAAGTCATATAAATTTATTATTGTTCATTTCTTGACTTTTCATTATAAGTTTCTGTATATTATTTTGGTATTTTCATTAATTATGTTGTCTCTGCTCTTAGTGTGTCTATGCAAATATCCACAAAAATTGAATGACTAGAACATTTTCAATCTTTCATGACACAAAATCCAACATAATTATAATTTTTCATTTTAGTTTTTACTGCTTGATTGAGTGTGAATGTGTTCTTACATGTATACAATAGTATCTTTTAAAGGTGAGAGGTGAGAGGTGAGAGTACATGTTGACAAAAATCAGTTCTAAAATTTGAGTCAGCAGCCTTGGTATACAGCACCTTTACTTGTTGATCCCAGGATGTCAGTATCCAGGATTCATGTAATTTTATCCTGTGAATAAGTACTGTGGTGGAAGCTTTATTAGGACACCTGTGTCCCCTTCCTGTTAAGGCAAGAGAGTCATTATGAGATCGAGGATCTTTCCCCCAGCTAAGACAGTTGGAATGATGAAAATTCTCTTTCCTTGTAGTCATTATCTTGGTCACCTCTGTACTCATATTCTTTTTTCCTTTTGTACACATTGTATCTTGCCTCCCAACATTTCAGTTTCAATTTGTTTGTATAGTAGTTGGTTTCCCTAAGGTAATCATAATGGGAAGTTTCAATGCCTCTTAAAACCTATTGTGGAAGAAATCTCTGCCTGCATTGATCTATTGCTTTATAGTGAGTTATAGGATTCATTAAGAGTTAATGAAAGATAATGACTCCTGTACTGGTGGCAGAAGGGGAATAGTACATTGGAGAAGGGTTCAGAAGACCATGATAACTGATAGTAATGGCTGTTTCCAAAAAAATTTTCAATATGTATATGTTGCTTTAAAGTTGGTTGTTCAGTTGTTATTTCTCATCTAAAAATGTTAGTGTAATTGATTTCTATACTATATTTTTGAAGAACTGTACGCTTGTTCAACAAATAAGAGTTGTGGATTTCTTGTACAATCCATTTTGATTTTTTGGGGGTGATGGTGTATAATTTCCTGAGAAGCCTGATGAATATCAAATCAATAAGAAGAATTGATGGGGAATGTTCTTTTGTATATATGTTGCCTTATTGGTTTATGAATAAAACTCTGATTGGCCAGCCAGGATGTGAGGTAGCATGACAGATACTGTCACTAGCTTACCATAGAAGTCGGCAGGTCTTACAGATAGGCTGCAAGGGATGTAGCTTGGTTGAATCAGAATATAAGCAGGGACAAATAGGAAATCGCTCACTTCTCTGCAGAGATGTAGCAGGTAAAGGTGATGCAGGTCCTGCATTCTTGGGAAGTCAAGGCCACATGGAAATACTTAGATTGGTAGAAATGAGTTAATGTTTGTGACAAAGCTACCCATTACACCCTCCCTATGGAGTGGGGGAGAGGTTGGATGGGATGATGGTCCGGAGGCATGGGAGGGAGAAAGAGAGGGAGGGAGGGAAGGAGAGTAAATTGGGATTGATATATAAAATAAGAAAAATAAATCCATAAAAATAAATGCTAGTAACAGGCCAACATATTTCTATCTAATACAGTGTCTCTGCTTATTTGGAGCTGATTCAGCTCTGGGACCAGGATTGCATGAAAAAAAAAATCACTCCTGCTTCAATTTTAACAAGTAAATAATAATGTGAAATTGTAAAAATTACTGTATTTCTATTAATACTGTAGTATTCCTTTCTCAGATTTTAAAATTGTATAAAAAATTATGAATAATATCATTAAAACATGTTTCTATTAAATGCTAGGAAAAAACATATCTCAGCAGAATCATGGTAATCATGGTAATTTACCTCTCTAAAGGCTTTCAACATTGAGAGATATAATTTCACATTATGTGAACTTTGTGTAATCACTGTTAGTAACAATGTTTAATAGTAGAGGAATACTATGTTAGAATGTGATAATGATTATTTTTGTATTATTAGTCAGAAAAAAGCATGTACATGTGTACTTATCACCATTGTATATTGTATATCTTGTATATTTAATAGTAATGATTTCAGGGAGGTTCTTGGATTTTCTTTTTTTTTTCAATTTTCTTATTCTATATAGGTTTATATTTTGTATAACTTTTAAATTTATATTACTTTCAATAACTGATTTTGCTTCAAATGCACCAATGTTTTGGCTAAAGTAATGGGTAAGAGGATAAATGATGTTCTTGCTGCTAAAAAAAATTAGTTTGTGTTTCCAGAAACAACATTAAAGTAGAAGGTAAGGTAAGAAAGATGGCTCAATTGGCAAAGATGCTTACTATATAGTCCTGGTGACCTGAGTGTGTTTGTTAGAACTAACATATATGTTAGTAGAGAACAAATCCACAAATTTGTCATCTTCTCCTCCCTTATATACATCCACACAATTCTCTCTCTCTCTCTCTCTCTCTCTCTCTCTATATATATATATATATATATATATATATATATATATATGTTTAGATCTCTATTTTAAGCAGCAGATCCTTACTGTCTCTATGGTTGTCTGTTTAGCTAATGCAGTAATTCCAAGGTTCAGTTAGCTACCCTGTCTAAAATGTATGATTAAGTACAGGAAGGAAGACATTGACTTCTGGCCTCTGATTATGTGCTCCACATACATACACAAGCACATGCATATACCATAAACAAATAAACAATAAACAAACTAATTAATAAAAACCTATTGATTGTTAAATATAATTACATTTGACTACACTTAGTAGAAGGCAGTCTGTGCTGAAATTTTTCACATTTAAATATGTAAAGGTAGAATTAAATTTCTAAGCTGTATATTTTTTTTGCCTATGACAGCTAAGTGAATAGACAAAAATGATAGATATCTGGTCATACATCCTTGTAATTAATTAGGTGACTGTCATGTACAATAAAGGGAAGCATTGATCAGTACACCACTTGAGGAAGTGGAATGCTGGATTTAATTTAACCCAAATAAGTGTTCCCTAAACAGAAATTTATTCTTTGCATGTTTTTTCCTCATTAATACTGTCATTTAACTTGGATTTAAAACACTTACTTTTAATATTTTTACATAGTTGAATGAATATGCTTTTTTATATATTTTGTAGTCCTTTCGCTGACTTTAGCAAGCCCTGTTCATGTTCAGCAGAGTAGGATGAAAGCCAGATAACAACTGAATTATATAATGTAAAATAGAGCCTCAGATGCCAGAACTGATACAAAGGTAAGGGGACAGAACTATTTAGAAGCTAGTTAAAAATCTGCACTAGACACTGGAAGTTTGCTGCATTAATTGAACAAATCTCCTCTCCAAACTATGTTCTGTTTCTCCTATCAATTCAGAGTGAAGGCAACCATGCTGCTCAATGGTTGCTGGAAGAAAAAGCAGAGACATTCTCTATGTTTTTTGTTTCTTTGTATATTTTATCTACCGGCCTGTAAATTACATGAATTAGTTTTGTTTCACTGTTTTAATTTTTGGCATTCAGTATAATGTAATTTGAATTTCTCAGGTTCATGATAATTTATCTTTATAATAAAATATTTATTTAGAAGTCATATGGATTTCTGAGGTCAAATATTTACTTACATGTTTTGTAGACCATATTATAATAAAAATTGTCACATAATTAAATTGCTTCATAAAGGGTCAAAATTTAGTTATAAATGTTAAGTGATAAACTATTTCACTTTAATTTTAATATTCTTAACATTATGAATTACATTTCATACATTAATTTTTAAATATTTTATTTTTTTATTTTCATTTGGTTTTTTTGAGACAGGGTTTCTCTGTATTGTTTTGGAAACTGTCCTGGAACTAGCTATTTATGCCAGGCTGCATTCACAATCACAGAGATCAGCCTGCTTCTGCCTCCCGAGTGCTGGCTTGTTAAAGATCTTATTATTTTTAAGCATAATTATAAAGTATGCAACTGTATAAGTTGTTAAAGTCAAGGATATATTATATAACTATCTTACTATGAAAATAAAACAAGCACATTTTTACATAAATACCATGCTTTCATTTAACTATTGTCCAGCAAATGAAAACACATGTTCATATTTATTAAGGCTAACAAAAAGCTCAAGTTTGTCTTAAAACTATATCCTAATACCTCAGTACCCTGTGCTCTGGAATTGCAGATTTATTTGTCATGAGGACAAGTTATAGTCCTTTATGAGAGACAAGGTGTCTAGGAGTTGGACGTAGTCTCTGCTCTTGGAATGCTATCTGGTAATTGACTAGTGTAACGAGTACGGTTTTTCTGCCTGCCGCCGCTGGTCTTGACCCGCCGCCACGCCGCCAGCCCCAAATAACACACAGAGACTCTGTATTTGATACAATACTGTTGGCCCGGTTACTTGTTACTTATCGGCTAGCTCTGCCTTTAATTATTAGCCCATTTCTGCTGATCTATGTATTTCTCTTACCGGGGAACCGGTGGCATACTGCTTTCTTCAGACTCTCCATCTTGACTCCCTTTACTACTTCCTATTTCCTCCTTGTCTCCTAGTCCCTCCTATCTTCCTTTCCTATTGGCCAACAGTGCTTTATTATTAACCGTATGAGAAACATATACAGAATGACATCTCCCATCATCTCCTCTTTTCTTTTTAAATAAAAAGAAGCATTTTAACCTTAACATAGCAAAATATATTATACAACAGTTATCAAATAAGAATCACTGTTAACACTATTTAGTCCATTAACATTTAGCAAGATTTGAAGAAAATATTCCATCTTCTATCCTATCTTTGTGTGTCTAAAGTCTATACCATAACTATCTGTCTTCAACTCCTTCAAAGACCACAGAAGGATAATATATAAGCTCTAGAAATGACAGAGACAACTCACTGCCTGGTCACCCGAAGTTCTTTTGTAATCTTCCATCTTCAGCCCATAGGCCATAGTGTGTCTGGCAGACTCTTCAGCAAAGCAGGAAACTTTAAACTGTCATCTTGGCAGTTTGTCAGTCACTTTTCTCTGTGTCCTGCAGACTGTCTGGCAGACTCTTCCATGAAGCAGAACTCTGTAGCAATGTCCATCTTGAATCAGCAGTCACTTTTCTGTGGGTCCTGCATGTCCAGTTTATACAGCATAAAGTCAAACAGTCCAGACAAGAGCAGTATCTTGTCCAAATGGCTAGTCTTGCCATATTGGAGGCAAACTCCATAACGAGTTTCTTCAATGTCCATCTTCCCTTTCTGGTGCAGGTGGTATTGCCAAGAGCAATTATGTCTCATTGTCACGAAAACCCTAAGCCATTTTAAATGCCATATTCTGTAGGTCTTTGAAAGGTTTGAAGAATGCCTATCTATCTCAAATACATCTCTGTGTATCTTGAAAATCTAACTCACCTAGCTATAAGTTTTGACTATTATAGGTAACTATGTAAAATCTGTACTAAATTATACATTACATTTTTAAATGAGCTATATAAACACAATACCTAAACAAAAGGAGAAGATCACATCACAAAATTGACCTTAAATTGTATCAATAAATGAAAATCCATTCCAAAACAAAGTATTCATACCATAATTCCCTTTTTACCTTTAAAAAGAATTTGGCTGTGATCATTAGCCATTTATAACCAAGTCCATTTAAATGAAAACAAACATTTATAAACAATATTTGGGAATTTGGGCGTCGTTTTTCCAAACTACTTCCTGCTGATAGGGGCGCTGTCATGGGAATCTTGGCTGTAGTCTGCAAGGCTGCTTTGTTTAAGCTGTTTTGAATGTTGGATCATCAGGAACTCTGTTTCAGGGGGTCTGGCTTGATCAAACCACATTAGTCTGGAAGGGATCCACAGCTTTTTATTTTCTGTGGAAACAAAAATAGAAATCCTTTTCCCCAGTAACTTGTCCTTAAACTTAAATGTTGGAGTCAAAGCATTTTTAAAATATATAAATTGAATTAATCCAGCAGCATTTCCTTTATCAGTTGTTATTTTCTCAGCAGTCAAACAATGCAGAGACAACACAATAGCATACAGTAACCAGATTCTCTCTGAGCTTTTCATCTTTACGTGCCTTTATTACTTTGTTTATTTTACTTTTATTTTTTGAGACAGGGTTTCTCTGTGTAACTCTTATCTGTCCTGGAATTCACTCTGCATACCAGGTTTACTTTGAAATCACAGAGATCTGCTTGCCTCTGTCTCCCGGGTGCTGGGATTAAAGGCGTGTGCTACAACACCCAGTTCCTCTTTGTCTCTTTAAAACCATTTTTTTTCATGTCTACGTATATTTTAAAACACACTGTAAACCTTTAGAGGTTTTTCTTAATATGAATCTGTCTTTACTGTAAATCTTTATCTTTGTCTGGCCACAAGTCTTTTATCTGGTAAACAACAACTTTGCTAAAATGAAAGTCATAGCTGTGTCAGCCGCGGTTTACCAAAGATGGTGGCAGGTACTTTTACCGCCAGCACTGAAAGCTGCGCTCACTGCCTTGATCTGCATGCTGCCGGCTTGGAGATGTGGTCACTGCCATTGCCATCTCTCATACACACCAATAAATTGTTAGCAGAGTTATTTAAAAGCTGTGCGGTTTTTTGCCGCTTAAGCTGAGTCAGGAATCTTCCCTTAAAGGAGCCGCGCAAATATCTGCTTGTCTCTAGCAAAGCAGAGTTCAACTGAGAAAAATGCTGCTACCAAGAAACCTTGCTTGTCTCTGTTCTTTTGTTTCTAAAACCCTTTTTTAAGCTTTTGTTAAATTTTAAGTGGAAGTTCTTACTAGCCACCTGGGCGCCATTTGTAAGGAGTTCGGTTTTTCTGCCTGCCGCCGCTGGTCTTGACCCGCCGCCACGCCGCCAGCCCCAAATAACACACAGAGACTCTGTATTTGATACAATACTGTTGGCCCGGTTACTTGTTACTTATCGGCTAGCTCTGCCTTTAATTATTAGCCCATTTCTGCTGATCTATGTATTTCTCTTACCGGGGAACCGGTGGCATACTGCTTTCTTCAGACTCTCCATCTTGACTCCCTTTACTACTTCCTATTTCCTCCTTGTCTCCTAGTCCCTCCTATCTTCCTTTCCTATTGGCCAACAGTGCTTTATTATTAACCGTATGAGAAACATATACAGAATGACATCTCCCATCATCTCCTCTTTTCTTTTTTAAATAAAAAGAAGCATTTTAACCTTAACATAGCAAAATATATTATACAACAGTTATCAAATAAGAATCACTGTTAACACTATTTAGTCCATTAACATTTAGCAAGATTTGAAGAAAATATTCCATCTTCTATCCTATCTTTGTGTGTCTAAAGTCTATACCATAACTATCTGTCTTCAACTCCTTCAAAGACCACAGAAGGATAATATATAAGCTCTAGAAATGACAGAGACAACTCACTGCCTGGTCACCCGAAGTTCTTTTGTAATCTTCCATCTTCAGCCCATAGGCCATAGTGTGTCTGGCAGACTCTTCAGCAAAGCAGGAAACTTTAAACTGTCATCTTGGCAGTTTGTCAGTCACTTTTCTCTGTGTCCTGCAGACTGTCTGGCAGACTCTTCCATGAAGCAGAACTCTGTAGCAATGTCCATCTTGAATCAGCAGTCACTTTTCTGTGGGTCCTGCATGTCCAGTTTATACAGCATAAAGTCAAACAGTCCAGACAAGAGCAGTATCTTGTCCAAATGGCTAGTCTTGCCATATTGGAGGCAAACTCCATAACGAGTTTCTTCAATGTCCATCTTCCTTTCTGGTGCAGGTGGTATTGCCAAGAGCAATTATGTCTCATTGTCACGAAAACCCTAAGCCATTTTAAATGCCATATTCTGTAGGTCTTTGAAAGGTTTGAAGAATGCCTATCTATCTCAAATACATCTCTGTGTATCTTGAAAATCTAACTCACCTAGCTATAAGTTTTGACTATTATAGGTAACTATGTAAAATCTGTACTAAATTATACATTACATTTTTAAATGAGCTATATAAACACAATACCTAAACAAAAGGAGAAGATACACATCACAAAATTGACCTTAAATTGTATCAATAAATGAAAATCCATTCCAAAACAAAGTATTCATACCATAATTCCCTTTTTACCTTTAAAAGAATTTGGCTGTGATCATTAGCCATTTATAACCAAGTCCATTTAAATGAAAACAAACATTTATAAACAATATTTGGGAATTTGGGCGTCGTTTTTTCCAAACTACTTCCTGCTGATAGGGGGCGCTGTCATGGGAATCTTGGCTGTAGTCTGCAAGGCTGCTTTGTTTAAGCTGTTTTGAATGTTGGATCATCAGGAACTCTGTTTCAGGGGGTCTGGCTTGATCAAACCACATTAGTCTGGAAGGGATCCACAGCTTTTTATTTTCTGTGGAAACAAAAATAGAAATCCTTTTCCCCAGTAACTTGTCCTTAAACTTAAATGTTGGAGTCAAAGCATTTTTAAAATATATAAATTGAATTAATCCAGCAGCATTTCCTTTATCAGTTGTTATTTTCTCAGCAGTCAAACAATGCAGAGACAACACAATAGCATACAGTAACCAGATTCTCTCTGAGCTTTTCATCTTTACGTGCCTTTATTACTTTGTTTATTTTACTTTTATTTTTTGAGACAGGGTTTCTCTGTGTAACTCTTATCTGTCCTGGAATTCACTCTGCATACCAGGTTTACTTTGAAATCACAGAGATCTGCTTGCCTCTGTCTCCCGGGTGCTGGGATTAAAGGCGTGTGCTACAACACCCAGTTCCTCTTTGTCTCTTTAAAACCATTTTTTTTTCATGTCTACGTATATTTTAAAACACACTGTAAACCTTTAGAGGTTTTTCTTAATATGAATCTGTCTTTACTGTAAATCTTTATCTTTGTCTGGCCACAAGTCTTTTATCTGGTAAACAACAACTTTGCTAAAATGAAAGTCATAGCTGTGTCAGCCGCGGTTTACCAAAGATGGTGGCAGGTACTTTTACCGCCAGCACTGAAAGCTGCGCTCACTGCCTTGATCTGCATGCTGCCGGCTTGGAGATGTGGTCACTGCCATTGCCATCTCTCATACACACCAATAAATTGTTAGCAGAGTTATTTAAAAGCTGTGCGGTTTTTGCCGCTTAAGCTGAGTCAGGAATCTTCCCTTAAAGGAGCCGCGCAAATATCTGCTTGTCTCTAGCAAAGCAGAGTTCAACTGAGAAAAATGCTGCTACCAAGAAACCTTGCTTGTCTCTGTTCTTTTGTTTCTAAAACCCTTTTTTAAGCTTTTGTTAAATTTTAAGTGGAAGTTCTTACTAGCCACCTGGGCGCCATTTGTAAGGAGTTCGGTTTTTCTGCCTGCCGCCGCTGGTCTTGACCCGCCGCCACGCCGCCAGCCCCAAATAACACACAGAGACTCTGTATTTGATACAATACTGTTGGCCCGGTTACTTGTTACTTATCGGCTAGCTCTGCCTTTAATTATTAGCCCATTTCTGCTGATCTATGTATTTCTCTTACCGGGGAACCGGTGGCATACTGCTTTCTTCAGACTCTCCATCTTGACTCCCTTTACTACTTCCTATTTCCTCCTTGTCTCCTAGTCCCTCCTATCTTCCTTTCCTATTGGCCAACAGTGCTTTATTATTAACCGTATGAGAAACATATACAGAATGACATCTCCCATCAGACTAGATGTGTGATAGCTTGTGTGCCGTTTCCTTGTCAGGAAAAGCCTGAGCTTAGGAAACCCATGTCTCTCTATAAAACTAACCTCACTCACAAACAACAGATTGGCCATTTAAGTAAGGGTACATGTCTGTGACCTCTCACAGGGAACCCTAAGGTAAGGAGACAGGCAAAATAGGAACTTTTAGTTCAGTTGCTTCTTGTATGGAATGTGGTTTCAGGCTCATGGATATTGGATTTCTGCACTTATGTGAGTCTTTGTCTTCATGAAGACCTCTTAGCTGTCATAACTTATAGTTGATTTTGTTTTATTGGATTATAGTATGCTTCTTATATTTTCTTTAATTTTAAGTGTGATCTTTTATTCCTGAAACTTTTGTTTGATTGTCAAATGCCTTTTAGAACTCATATGACTCCATCTCTCCCCCATCTCCTGTATTCTCCCTATTCTCTCTCTTTCCTATTTCTCTTTCTGTTTTCTTTCTTTTATTTTTCTTTCTATTTTTTTTTTCTTATTTGGAACAAGGGCTTACTGTGTATGTCAGGGTGGCCTCAAATTGGCAAAGATATTCTAATACCTGTCCTCCACATTTTATGATTACTGACATGCACAACACCCCTTACATTACTCCCAATTAGCATATGTATAAATTGTAGAAAACCTTGACACTGTAACTCCATAAACACCTGTAAAATAGGTTTGCCCCATAAGTGAGTTTGAAATTATCATTTCACTTCAGAAAAGTTTTACAGTGATTTTATAAAATCAGTTTATTTGGAAAGGCATGAAGTTTATAAATGAAGACAAACACCAGATGTTTGATATACTGACCTGATACACAAACTACTGCTTAATAAATGTCTTGACAAGTTGGAGCAGGGAAAATGTTTCCTATTCCAAGTATATTTTTTTTTCACAGATGGTAACTTCCTAAGGATGAGAATACCTTCATATCACTGATAATACAGCAGATTTTGACAAAAAGTTGGTTTTGTGTATTCCTACATTTTCCTCATCATCCTTTCCCTGAGTTTTCATAGGAATGGGTGGAGGTGATTAAGGAACATCACATCAGGAAGAACACATGATTAAGGATTTGGCTTTACTATAATCGACTGCTTTTAAATCTCATTTCCCCATATCTTTTCCATCACCTAAAATATTATTTAACACGTTTGTTCCTTTGACCTATTAATATGCATTTCCTAGTTGAAATTTTTATTTATAGTGCGAGGAACATTGTTATATTTGTAACATCCAACAACAGTCTGCACAGCCTAATAGTAGAGGGGCTGTGTACATCAATTATAATCAGTGCCTACTTGATTGCTCAATTCATCTGTTTACTTCTTATAATCCTTGCCTAGCAAAGAAAATAGTTAAGACTCTTGATTCTACTGTTTACAACATGGGGATTTAGAGATGTGACAAGGTAAATTTATCAACAAGCCTATGTGTTTTGTCTCAAATGGGAATAAGATGAGTTTAAGGTAGGTCAGGGCAAATCTAGCAAAAATTTAGAAGTTATGATTGTGAACCCCAGCTATGTTCACTACGTAATGAACTTGTTTCTTTCCCAGATAATCGGAGGACCACATATTTAAATAAACAATCATGCATACATACATGCATACAAACAAACATAATTGCATATTAATAATGTAGCTTTAACATTAAGATATTTCACCTATGTATTCATAGTTCAAAAAAGATTTACACTCTAAACTTATTTACAGTTTCTTCCCTCCCAACCTCATACAAATTATAAAAGAATACAAAGCTGTTAATTGTGGAAACGCACCTTTTGCTGTAATAAGCAGTGTGTTGAATTGAAAGATAAAATTATTCAGAATACAGGTACTTTTCAACTTCTATGGTTGCAGTTTAAATTATATTGCTGAGTTTCAAGATGTAGTACCAACAGGGTAGAACTCTGGGCTATCTCTCCTGTAAGATAAGACCATGTGGAAATACTTAGATTGATAGAAATGGGTTAATATTTCAGATAGAGCCAGCCAATAAGTAATACTAATAACAGGCCAACAGGTTTATATCTAATTCACTGTCTCTGTGAGTTATTTGGGGCTGGTGTGGCAGTGGGACCAGGCTGGCAGAAAAACATACTCTTAAAAAAACAGACCTTCAGTGTGGCTACTAAGAACTTCAACTTAAAACATAACAAAGGCTTGAGAAATGGTTTTACAAACAAAAGAACAGAGACAAGCAAGGCTTCTTGGTAGCAGCATTTTTCTCAGTGGGAATCTGTTTTGCTAGAGACAAGCAGAGATTTGCACAGCTCCTTTAAGGAAAGTTTCCTGATTCAGCATAAGCAGCAAAAAAAAAAAAAAAAAAAAAAAAAAAAAAAAAAAAAAAAAAAAAAACATGGCTTTTATGAAGAAGCTCTGCTAACAATTCATTGGTGTGTAAGAGAGCTGGCAATGGCAATGACCACATCTCCAAGTCGGCAGCATGCTGCTGCATGGCAGCGTAGAGCAAAGCAGTGAGCACAGCTCTCAGTTCTAGCAGTAAAAGTACCTGACACCATCTTTGATAGACTAATACAGAGGATAATACAGCTATGGCTTTCATTTGACCAATGTTGTTTACCAGATAAAAGATTCATGGCCAGAAAAAGATAAAGATTTACAGTAAAGACAGATTCAGATTAAGAAAAACCTCTAAAGGTTTACAGTGTGTTTTAAAATATACATATGCTTGGGAGAGAAAAAGTAAAAGGATAAAGTTGTTTAAAAAATAGAAAGTAGCTGATACATTAGTGGCACATACCTTTAATTCCAGCACTCTGTTACACAGAGTTAATTCCAGAACAGATAAAAGTTACACAGAGAAACCCTGTCCCAAAAAATGAAAAGAATACAAGTAAAAGAAATAAAGTAATAAGCGTTACACCAAGAAACTTTATGTTGCTTGTGGCTATTGTAAAGGGTGATGTTTCTCTGATTTCTTTCTCTGCCTCTTTGTCGTCTGAAAAAAATAGGGCTACTGATTTTTTTTTGTGTTTATCTTGTATCCTGCTAGTTTGCTGAAGGTGCTTATCAGCTGTAGGAGTTCCCTGGTAGAGTTTATTGGGTTGCTTATGTAAACTATCATATCATCTACAAATAGAGACAGTTTGACTTCTTCCTTTCCAATTTGGATGCCCTTGATCTCCTTTTGTTGTCTTATAGCATTAGCTAGAACATCTAGTACGATATTGAAGAGATATGGAGAGAGAGGACAGCCTTGTATTGTTCCTGATTTTAGAGGAATTGGCTTAAGTTTCTCTCCATTTAGTCTGATGTTGGCAGTTGGTTTGCTGTATATTGCTCTTATTATGTTTAGGTATGTTCCTGTTATCCCTGACCTCTCTAATACCTTTATCATGAAAGGGTGTTGAATTTTGTTGAAGGCTTTTTCTGCATCTAGGGAGATAATCATATGGTTTTTCTTTTTCAGTTTGTTTATATGGTGGATCACGTTGATAGATTTTTGTATGTTAAACCATCCCTGCAATCCAGATATGAAGCCTACTTGATCATGGTGGATGATTTCTCTGATGTATTTTTGAATTCGGTTTGCCATTATTTTATTGAGTATTTTTGCATCGATGTTCATCAGGGATATTGGTCTGTAGTTTTCTTTCTTAGTTGTGTCTTTGTGAGGTTTGGGTACCAAAGTTATTGTGGCCTCATAAAAAGAGTTTGGCAATAAACCTTCTGTTTCTATCTTGTGGAACAGTTTGAGGAGTAGTGGTATTAGTTCTTCCTAGAATGTCTGGTAGAATTCTGCACTCAATCCATCTGGCCCTGGACTTTTTTTCGTTGGAAGGCTTTTGATGACTGCTTCTATTTCATTGCGGGTTATAGGTCTATTTAATTTGTTTGTCTGTTCTTGATTTAATTTTGGTAAGTGATAGTTATCCAGAAACTTGTCCATTTCCTTTGAATTTTCAATTTTTGTGGATTTCCTCTGTGTCTGTTGTTATGTTCCCCATTTCGTTTCTGATTTTGTTAATTTGCCTGTTCTGTCTCTGCTTTTTCGTTAATTTGGATAAAGGTTTGTCTATCTTGTTGATTTTCTCAAAAAACCAACTCTTTGTTGCATTGATTTTTTGTATTGTTTTCCTCGTTTCTATTTCGTTGATTTCAGCCCTCAAGTTGATTATTTCCTGGCGTCTGCTCCTGCGGCGTGAATTTGCTTCTTGGTGTAACACTTACCAAACAAGTAAAACACCTATATAATAAGAACTTTATTGACTCTAAAGAAAGAAATTAAAGAAGATACCAGAAAAGGGAAAGACCTCCCATGCTCTTGGTTAGGTAGGATTAACATAGTAAAAATGGCAATCTTACCAAAAGGAATCTACAGATTCAATGCAAGCCCATTAAAATCCCACCACAATTCTTCACCGACCTTGAAAGGATAATAATCAACTTTATATGGAAAAACAAAAGACCCAGGATAGCCAAAACAACCCTATACAATAAAAGAACTTCAGGAGGCATCACCTTTCCTGACTTTAAGCTCTACTACACAGCTATAGTTCTGAAAACAGCCTGGTATTGGCATAAAAATAGACATGTAGACCAATGGAATCGAATTGAAAATCCTGATATAAATCCACGCACCTATGAACACCTGATTTTCGACAAAACAGCTAAAATTATACAATGGGGCAAAGACAGCATCTTCAACAAATGGTGGTGGCACAATTGGATGAGGGTGTGTAGAAGACTGCAGATAGACCCATGTCTGTCGCCATACACAAAACTCAAGTCCAAATGGATCAAAGACCTCAACATCAATCCAGCCACAGTGAACCTCTTAGAAGAGAAAGTAGGAGGTACCCTTGAAGAAATTGGTATAGGAGACTGCTTCTTGAACATAACTCCAGGGGCACAGACACTGAAAGAAACAAATAATAGATGGGACCTCTTCAAACTTAGAAGCTTCTGTAAGGCAAAGGACACAGTTGACAAGACCAAACGGCAGCCCACTGACTGGGAAAAGATTTTCACTAATCCTATATCCGACAAAGGGCTGATCTCCAAAATATACAAAGAACTCAAGAAACTAGTCAACAAAACACCAAATAACCCTATTAAAAAATGGGGTACAGAACTGAAGAAAGAATTCTCAATGGAGGAAATCAAAAAGGCTGAAAGACACTTCAGAAAATGCTCCACATCCTTAGCTATCAGGGAAATGCAAATCAAAACAACTTTGAGATACCATCTTACCCCTGCCAGAATGGCTAAAATTAGAAACACCAGTGATGACTTATGTTGGAGAGGATGTGGAAAAAGTGGAACACTCCTCCACTGCTGGTGGGAGTGCAAACTCATACAGCCATTTTGGAGATCAGTATGGCGGTTCCTCAGGAAAATGGGAATTAGTTTACCACAGGACCCGGCAATCCCCCCTCTTAGGCATATACCCAAAGGATTCACATCAATGCAACAAAGACATCTGTTCAACTATTTTCATAGCAGCACTATTTGTAATAGCAAGAACCTGGAAGCAACCTAGATGCCCCTCAATTGAAGAATGGTTAATGAAGATGTGGCACATCTACACAATGGAATACTACTCTGCAGAAAAAAATAATGGTATCTTGAAATTCGCAGGCAAGTGGATGGCACTTGAAGAAACCATCCTGAATGAGGTGACCCAGTCACAAAAAGAGAAACACAGTATGTACTCACTCATATATGGATTTTAGAACTAGATCAAATGATCACCAGCCTATAATTCACATCTCCAGAGGAACTGGGATACAAGTTGTATTCTAAGAGATTCATATAAAGTCCCTCACAGAACTGGGAAGGGATAAGTCCCCCAGAGCTCAGGTAAAGTGGGGGGAGGACAGCTAATGGAGAGAGAAGTAGGAGAAAATGAGGGGGAGGAGAGGAAGGCATGTGCGACCAGGAGGATTGAGCCAGGTTAGGAATGGAAAATAAGAGAGAGAGAGAGAGAGAGAGAGAGAGAGAGAGAGAGAGAGAGAGAGAGAGAACATAAAAGAGGGGAGCCAATACTGGTTTGAAGATAAAGTTGAACACAAAGAAAGGTCGAGGGAACTACAAGACTGCTCCCAACTAACAATCTCAGCTCCCGTGGAAAGGCTATCATGCATGTCCTTCCCGGAGAGTGAGATCAACAACTAACTTATCCATGGAGTCCTCATCTAATGCCTGTTGAAAATAGGAGCAAACACCCATACATAAACACTGAGTCGAACTAGAACCCAGAAGCAGATGGAGAGGACAAGACCACATGGCAGAAGCGCATAGAGACAGCTTACCTGAACAAGGAGGAGATAACGGGCCCCCAGACTGATAGATGGGAAACCAGCATGGGACTGACTCAGGCCCCCCCTGAATATGGGTCTCAGCCAGAAGAACTGAGCAGTCTAAGAGACCTCAGACAGTGGAGCCAGGATGTATCCCTGGTGCACAAAATGTCTTTGCAAACATATCCCCCATGGAGGGATAACTGGCTTATTCTAGAGATAGGAGAGAAGCCCTAGTCCCTACTTCACAGGACCTGTCAGATCTACATGACCCCAACTGGATGGCATTCCCCTACATATGGTATTGTGGTGGGGGTTGGGAGGGGAGGGTGATTAGAGTGCATGTGAGAGGGCAGAGAGGGCAAAAGGGAGCGAAGGAGGGAGGGAGGGCTTGGGGGGAGGGAGGGAGGGAGGGAGGGAGAGGGAACTGGGATCGACATGTTAAATAACAAATTAAAAAAAAAATGCTTTGACTCCAAAATTTAAGTTGAAGAACAAGTTACTGGGGAAAAGGATTTCTATTTTTGTTTCCACAGAAAATGAAAAGATGTGGATTCCTTCCAGACTAATGTGGTTTGATCACGCCAGACCGCCTGAAACAGAGTACAAGCTGATCCTACATTCCAAACAGCTGGACCAAACAGCCCTACAGACTACAGCTAGGATATCTGAATCTTCTTCGAATCCCCCAAGACAGCGCCCCTTACCAGCAGGAAGTAGTTTGGAAAGAACGACGCCCAAATTCCCAAATATTGTGTATAAATGTTTGTTTTCATTTAATTGGACTTTGTTATATAAAATTAAATAAAAAATATATAAAAAAAGAAATAAAGTAATAAAAAAAGCCTAGTAAAGATGGTAAGCACAGAGCGAATCTGGATACTGTATGGTATTATATTTTCTTTGTATCATTTGATTTCTAAGGAAATATCAACTGTTAAAAGAAATACTCCTGGATTAATTCAATTTATATATTTTAAAAGTCTTTGACTCAAAGATTTAACTCCAAAGACAGATTATTGGAGGAAAGGATTTCAATTTTTGTTTCCACAGAAAGTGAAAAGCTATGGATTCCTTCCAGACTAACATGTTTTGATTAAGCAAGGCTCCTGAAACAATGTACCAGGTTATCCAACATTCAAAACAGCTGGGACAAGGCAGTCTTCACCCCATTCCAACTAGGATTACTGCATCATTTTAGGATCCCCTACCAGCGCCCCTACCAGCAAAAAGCAGTTTGAAAAGAGTGATGCCCAACTTCCCAAATACTATTTTAAAATGTTTGTTTTCATTTAAATGGAGCTGGTTATAAATGGTTAATGACCACAACCAATCTCTTTTTAAATGTAAAAGGGGAATTATTATATACATATGAATACTTTGTTTTGGAATGGATTTTCATTTATTGGTACAATTTAAGATCAATTTTGTGATATGTATATTTCTCTTCTTGTTTAAATATTGTGTTTTATAGCTCATTTAGAAACGTATAATTTAGTACAGATTATAGATAGTTACCTATGATAGTCAAAACTTAGAGTTAGGTTTTTAATATGTATTTGAGATGGATAGGCATTCTTTAAACCTTTCAAAGACCTACAGAATATGGAATCTAAAATGCCTTAGGGTTTTTCTTGACAGTGAGTCACATCCCTGGCAACACCACCTTTGTCAGAAAGGAAAATGGGCATTGAAGAAATGTGGTATGGAATTTGCTTTCAATATGGAAAGACTTACCATTTGGGCAAGATACTGCTCTTGTGGACTGTTTAACTTTATGCTGTATAAACTCTACATGCAAGACACACAGAAAAAAATGACTGTTGATACAAGATGGACATTGTTACAGAGTTCCTGCTTCATGGAAGAGTCTGCCAGACATTCTGCAGGACACAGAAAAAAGTGACTGACAAACTGCCAATAGAGGTAGACAGTTTAAAGTTTCCTGCTTTGCTGAGGAGTCTTCCAGACACACAATGGCCTATAGGCTGAAGATGGAATATTACAGATGAACTTTGGGTGACTGACCAGACAATGAGTTGTATCTGTCATTTCTAGAGTTTATATTTTATCGTTCTGTGGTCTTTGCTGGAGATGAAGACAAATAGTTAGGGCTATAGTTTTCCTTATTTAGGATTAAAGATTAGTTATACATAGGACTTTAGACTTACAAAGATAGGATAGATGATGACATATTTTCTTTCAATCTTGCTAAATGTTAATGAACTAAATATTGTTAACTGTGGTTCTTGTTTGATATCTGTTTTGTTATATATTTTGCTACGATAAAGTTAAAACCCTTCTTTTTATTTAGACAGAAAAGAGGAGATTATAGATCTCATTCTGTAAATGTGTTTTCTCATATTGGTTTATGACTAAAGTACTGTTGGCCAATAGGAAAGCAAGATAGGTGAGACTCAGAGACTTGGAGGAGAGAGGAAGGAGTAGGAAGGAGTTTCAAATTGTAGTAATAACAGGGTAGAACTCCAGTAAGATAAGAACACATGTTAATACTTGTATTGATAGAAATGGGTTAATATTTAAGATAGAGTTAACCAATAAGAAGTACTATTAACTGGTCAACAGCTTCATATCTAAAAAAAATTACATAAATATATTATATTTCTGTGTAACACATGCTAATATAAACATTTGTTCATCTATATTATGTATAATTAAGTAGTTTTGAAAAATATTGTCTCCTGGAGACAGGAGAGAAGCCCTAGTCCCCACTTCACATGACCTGTCAGATCTATATGACCCAACTGGATGGCATTCCCCTACATATGGAATTGGGGTGGGGGAATGGGAGGGTAGGTTGGTTAGGGTGCATGTGAGAGGGCAGAGAGGGTAAAAATGAAGGAGGGAGAGGGAACTGGGATCAACATGTAAAATAATAAATAAAAAAAAATGGCACATACCTTTAATCCCAGCAGCCAGAAGCTAAGAAGTGGTGGTGCACACCTTTTCTCCTAGGACTCAGGATTAAGAGGGAGATAGATCTCTGTGAGTTCAAGGCCACACAAATCTACAAAAGAAAAAAAAGAAAAAGAAAAATATTGTCTCATGTCCTTGGGATACTTCTCATAGAAAAGAGTCTGAAAGACATAAGATTTTTTTCCAAGTGTAGAGAGATAATTCAGTCAATAATATGTTTTTCATCCAGTATTAGGATCTGAGTTTAATTTCCAAAACACATACAAATTCAGGTGTGGTTATTTACACTTGTAATTTCAAAATGGAGAAGTATATGTAGTAATGCCCCTGAATCTATCTTCCTAGCAAGTACAGAAAAATCAGTGATCCAAATTCACTTAGAAACCATGTTTCAAAATATAAGGTGATAAATAGTGGAAGCAGAAAAGTGGCATAGACTTCTTTTTTCTTTCTTATACAAATGTATATACAAACATTCACAGGGAGACGTGTATCTCCAAGAATTCTTATGCATGCTTTCATCACACACACACACACACACACGCGCGCGCGAATGCACGTTCCTGATCCATGTATAGTTTGTTATATCAGTGAATTTATCTAGTTACTTATAGGAATGTAAAAGCTATATCAGTAAGAAATTTCCTGGAGAATTTAATGATGGCAACACCATCAATATATTTCCCCTTACTAATCAAATATCTCTTTATATGCTATTATAATTTTGTGTGGGAGGAAGATACCCCATAATGATGTTGCAAATGTATTATGGGAAATTCATTAGTTTGTGACTTTCTTAACCCTTTAGAATTCTTCACTGGAAAAATTGTTAATAAAAACAATCATTTGGGGATATCCTAACATTTATCATAGTCTGTGAAGTGAAGATATTCATCCCTGGGGTAACTCCTACACTGCACTTATACAATGGTTGCAAGAAAACATTTATATTATAGGTTTTATATATCTTAACATGTTAGTAAATTGCTGTGCTCTCTTGAGCTCACTGGGAACTGGTTCTGGAAGCAGGGTTGACTCAACATCAGACCCATATGTATTTACTGTAAAGTGACCTCCAATATCTGAGGAAACCATGCTTCTCTTCTCACCTGTGTGACAAGGAGGTGAAACCTTTCAACAACATGGTGGTCTTGAAAGCAATGGTAAACCATTTCAAAGGACACATTGATTATCATATAATATTATATTAAATTGAAAGTAGTGAGAAAGAAAAGGCAGTATTTCATCTCTTCCATGGAAGGTAGCCTCAGTTAGGAATGCAAGCATACTGCCTCATAATGCTGGTTTCTGTGGGATAACTTGATGGACTAATTTGATATCAATATCTCTATAAATAGTTGTTTTAAGTCTCACTGAGAATACAAACTTCCATATAAAAGATTCTTTTCACTAGGTACTCTACTTGGCTACTTAAAGATTTTTTCACCAATTAATTTCTGCTGGGTTTTTGGAAAATTGGAGATTGATGTTTGATGACTATAAATGTAATATCTATCTATCTGTCATGATCTATCCTCATCTATGTCTTTGTATTCATGTATCATCTATCTACCTTTCTTTTTTCCTTTATACATATTATACACCTATGAATGATGCTTGTTATTGAATTTTTTTACTTTGATTTGCTGATTATTTAATAAAATCATTCAAAAGAGAATGTAGTAAATACTAATTATTCTATAGACTGACACAAAAACCAAATACACCTATTATGCTGTCTTAAAGAAAAGAATACACTGCAAACATGTTTAGAAAGCATACAGTAAAGTATATACTACAGTTATAATAACTTAGATGGTTTTTAAAATTGAAAATTTTAGTTCTAACTCTTATCTCCAATATTTTATTCTAATTATGAAAGCAAATAGAAAGTTAGACTAACTGCATAATTTCCAAGGTGACTAAAGTCTAAACCTCCCATTTTAACTTGTCAGTCTGCCCATATCAATAGGTATATCAGAAATTTTATGCTTGAGTCCCAATTTAATATTCACAAAATGCTTTAAGAAAGAATACAATCTAGTGGCTCAAATATTCATTATTTTATGGTTCAAGTTTCTGAAAAGCCTACAAATTATTTTGTTGAAAATATACTTATAGTATTTGTGGATGTGAACTGTGGGACTGAACTGCTCTTAAAATAAATCATTAAAGATCAGCCTCATGATTTAAAAATGCCACTGTAAAAAGAAAGAAGAGACTAGTCTTACATAATTATCTATAACTATATTACCTATAAAATTCATTTATCTCTCTCTGTCTCCCTCTCTCTCTCTCTCTCTCTCTCTCTCTATATATATATATATATATATATATATATATATATACACTTTTTTTATATATCTTCTCATCACTCAAATTTTATGTTTTTTCTTTTGTTCAGACCTCATATAACAACAAGTGGAATTGTTAGCCTGAAGAAAGGTAAAACAAATATAGATGAGAGTGTGGAAAATGTAGAAATTGTTTTAATTTCCAGGTGAAACTTTAGTGTAAACTGATGCAGCCAGTACAGAAGTAAATTTCTAAAAGCAAAACACAACAACAACAGCAACAATAAACAAAAACCACAACACAGACATAACAAACAAAACAACAACAAAAAATTCTAGAAGTAAACTTACTATGCAATCTGGCTTTACCAATCTTTTGGGCATATGCAAAGACTTTTAAGTTCCACAAAGATGGTTTGTAAATTCATCTTTATAGATCTACTCAAATAAGGAGAGTAGAAAAGATGAAGAAAACATGCAGTGGCTATACGTAAATATTAAGTTTAAAGACATAAGTCATAGTATTTTTCTGAAAAAAATTAATAGATATTGAAATTATTGTATCCACTGAAATAATGAAGACTCATGAAATCAAAGTCTGAATTTTTTCTTCTGTATATAAATTCTGAATTATAATTCACATATATGTCTATATGCATATGTGTGTATGTACATGCACTTATGTATGATAGTATGTTATAAACCTCAAAAAGTTACAATGATATAATAAAGAGAATTTTAATGTAGAAAATAAGCATAAAAGTGGACAAGAGGAGGATGAACAAAAATAAAGTATATGAAGATATCATAACGAATACTGTTACTTTCTATGCCAATTTTTGTTTCAAAGCAAAGGTAATGCATTTCACTTAAATAGCACATAAGTTAAGCTCCTTTATTGGATCCTCCCTAGTACACAATTTTAGACACTTTTGTCTGTGAACTGTTACCTGAGTAGGTTAGCTCTGTGTGTGTGTGTGTGTGTGTGTGTGTGTACGTGCGCGCGCAGGACTGAACAATTATTCTAATTAGCCTAACTAAACTGGGAAGAGCTGCCACAAAATGGGTAGAACTATAAATGCTAGTTCTCATGGAGGAAGGCATAGTGGAGTTTACAATAGAGTTGTCCTAAGCTGGAAAATGTAAGTCTAGCACCTAATATATCTAACTAGGAAGAGAGAATAATAGTTGTGATAGTTTAATCTTCAACCTCATCAAGACATGAGAAGGAAAATAACAATACTAGAGTAGACAGGAAGTGTGGATGGACAACTTCCAAAAGGTGCAGCAAGGACAGAAACAGCAAGCCACCTGGACAGTCACCCTAGGTCTCACAGCAATGTTGGTACACCCAGTTTTGGCTAAGGCCCAGAGAACTTGACAGACCACAACAACAGCAGGGAGGTAGAATGGCTGTCTTACCCCTGACTTGGCAAGGTCAAGCAGTCTTCTATATTTGTCTCCTGCAAGCACATAGGACTGCATGTCCAAATCAGTGGTCAAGGTGGGGACAATTCTTTGCCCAACAGGCCATTAGCTGAGGTGAGAATGAACTCCAGCAGGAGCAACAACAGTGTCCAACATATTTTCGGGAAAGTGAATGGTGCTATCAGGAGCAACAGTGTCTCATGTCAATGGAGTACTAATATTAAAACATTTAAATGTCATTTTCTGCATGTCTATGAAGTGATTGAAGATTAAGTATCTATATCTGACTAATCTCATAGGTACAGGAAACATGAGTGAAGATAATCTGTAATACTCAGGAACTTAGCTAAAAAACTGATTAAAACTTCCCTGAGTAAAGCAGGAACAAATACTTAAACAATATAACTATATACATATACATACATATAAATCCCTAAAATAGAGGTAGAGTAGAAATGTCAAGACAAGAGGTAGAACTATAAAGGGCAGCATGACAAATATCCCAAATTGTATCAATATACAAATGTCTTGAATACAGGAAAAGTATACATACATAGAATATGGTAAAAATAATGTGTATAAAACATCGTAAGTGGAAAGATTTAACACAATATAACAAAATATAAACTTAATTTTACATAGCTTACCACATATAAGAATACATAACAATGTAAGCTGTAAAGTACTATCTCGTTCTTACTCAAATTCATAAGAAAATAGGCTAATCTACCTATATCCCATCTAAACCATACCTTTCCCAACCATTACCTATTCCTGTTTAAAAGAAAATCCCGAGTGTAAGCATTACCTTCCATACCCAACCCTAAATAACTAAAACCAACCCAAAGACGATGACTATTATCCCAAAATTCCAAGGGTAGGGAAAGGGCTCGTCATTATCTTAAAGTTACTTCCTGCTGAAATGGGATGATGATTGCTCCATGGCATCCTGTAGGAAGAAAAATTTTTAGCAACCAAATTTCTCAACAGAACTGGCTGTGACATATGTAGCTAGTCACTGTGTGGCAGAAAATTCTTGACTGTAGTTGTATTTGAAACTCTGGCCAGGGTGTAATAAAAAGGTGCACCATTACAGCTAGCTAGTCATGAGTTGTCTTGAGCAAAACAGTCTCAAACCGGTTTTAGGGTGATGTTTGTAGTTCAGGTGCATCAGGTTGAGTCAAGTGGAAACGATGATGTGGGCCCCATCTTCTTTCCGGAGAGTTCAAAGACTGCTGTTAGGAATCATTATTATTACTTGTGGAAAAGTTACACATCAATAGTAAAGTAAAATTTTCAAGTTTTAAGGTATGCATTAGGGAAAGACAACAATAAGCATTAAAAGTATGTGAGAAAATTAGGATTTCAGAGAGATAATTGCATAAGAGGTGGTGGAGCCATGGGCAGAAGTGACCTGTGGAAGGACTATCTCACTATATACTGATTTATTAATTGATTTGGTGATTTGTTCAAAGCACTGCTTGTACTGGTTATTGCCATGCATTATTTTGCCTTACTGGCTGGAACAGAACAACCTAGAGAAATAGCTGAATCACTAGGTCATTGCCCATAGCAACCTGATCACAAACATTTACACATATCAGCAAAAGCCCACAGATAACTATTCTGTGCTTCTGAAAAAAAATGTCTAGCTTGTTCCACCATATAGTTTCAGAGTATAAAATGAAAATGCAAATGGACTTGAGACTTAAGTCTTTTTGGAGCTATCCTGGATGCAATCCACAAGCAAATGCATCTCCTCACTTCCCACTATCATTGCTGTTAGGATGCTTATTCGTGAGTGATTTCCACAAAAAAAAAAAAAGAATAGCTTTTGGAGTCAGTTCTCTCCTTCCACCTTTATATTTGTCACAGAGATTGAACTCAGATCTCAGGATCCAGCAAGAAGTATTTAACCCCCGTGGCCATTCCACCATCATTATAATATTAAATCTAAATGATGATGGAATTTCTATATGTCATTGTATTTTACCATAGCCACATATGATATATAATATAGGATATAATGTGAGGTTGAGAATTATTATGCATCCCCAATTTCAGCCTGAGTGTGTCTTCTTCCTGGACAGTTGAGATATTCAATGTCTCACCCACACAATCTTTCTTTCCTTAATTACTGTGCATTTCTCAAACAGTAATGGACTATAGTGTCACCATTCAAGCCAAGATAAATCCTGCCTACACAATGCTGCTGCTTGTCAGGTATTTGGCCACTGTTACAAGAGAATTAACTAAAACAATATAGCAGCACAACAACATGGAAGAGGCAGAGTGAGGAATAAGCCAGCCACAAATCACTTCCCACATCAGAAACTATTCCAGAATGGTTGATTTCACTGTGTCTATTGCCATGTCTCCATTTCATTTGTTTATTGAACTAGCAATCTCAACAGGAATGTGAGCTCTAAAGCCAAATTTTCCTCTCACACTCCTCCAGACTTTGGTTAGAAATAGATGGATTAACACAAGCTAGGGACATGTATCAGGTAGTGATTTGTGATATTTAAATAACTAACAGTTTAATCCTTTATAATGTGTTGTGCTCATTGCAAAAGTCAGAAATGTTAGGAGTATGTGGGAATGCTAGAGCCTCCATACAACAATGAGAAAGATATAAAATTGACAATGTAACTATTTGAAGCCCTCACAATCCATACACACATGAGATGTGCTATGAGCACACTTTGATTTGTTATTGTGGGAGAAAGATTATAGAGTGTAAGTTACATTTCCTTTCCCAAATCACACTACGTATTTGTTCTATCTGTATTAAAGAGAATGATTATCTAGGTCGAAGAGATTTAGGCACTGATGAAGTTTCAAACTTGTTTTTCTACAGGTGGCCATTTCCACAATTTGCCAGTCTGTACACTTGGCCCAAAGGGTGATTTACAAACTTTTTGTGGTGATTTTTCTCTCCTTTCCTCTGTAATGTTTTGTTATCTGGTCCACAGCATACAAATATTCACCAGGTCTGTTAAAACATATTCTTCTTTTACTTGTTTCCAATCATTTTGAAACATTAATAGTCTTCTGATCTTTGTGTTTTGCCATTCTCTTGACCTTCACTTTCCCAGAGCTATCTGTAGGCAGCAATAGTTCAGAAGTGAACCCTTCTGATTTCCTTGATCCTCACCCTCCACATTTTTTTCTTGTCTATACCAGTTAAAGCAATAGAACATAAATATATATATACTAATTACCACAGTACATCTATGCTCTGACTAGTAAAAGTATTTGTCCTGATAATACTTGAAAGAAAAATTATAACACCTTGCTGAAAACACACACATTACTACAACTCTCAATGCATTCAGTGTGTTGTTGATTAAGAATATTGATATGAAATTATAATTTTTCTGTGTGATATATGGAAAAATTAATTCAATCAAAAAATATACCCATACTTTTCAGCCAATTATTTTCAGACTTGACAACATTAAGTTGAATTTAAATTTCAATGATTCTTGTGTAAATGCTATAACAAAGTCACTTAAAGCAGACTTAGTAGTTTAGGAACTCACTTATATCAGGGTAACAGAAATTTTTTTGAAACCAAAGGAAGAATATTGTAATTGATTGAATGGGAAGGAAGTTTCTTATATAAATTTAGAAGGGGTAAATGCAAATTTATTCTAGAACTCAACCATGTCACAAAGGAAAGGAAAGAAACATCTATTTGAACTTTAATATTAGGTATAAAGTTATTAATACAAAACTTATATAAAATCAAGAATTATTTTTAATGTTTAAATCTGTCTACAAGAAAAGTTACCTTGCTGTCACAGATAGCTTATAGTCAAAAAATTAAAATCAAAATGAATATTCTTTGAATTTTCTGTTGACAATAGTAGATATCCTAACACAACACAAAAACCAGAATCACATACACAAAGATTTTGTAACTATTAAATTAATAGTGCATATAACTCCAGAAGTAATCACTGGGCATTAAGGTATGTTGAGTGAGAACAGAGTCTGCCAATCACTTTTAGAGCCTTTTAGGAAAAGTTTTAGTTTGAATATGATTTGCTAACTAGAGATAAAGCTATTATGCCATTGTATGTTTGAAAAAAAATATCTATTCATCTTTAGAGCTATTTTATTAGCATAGCATTTGAATTGGTAAGGCTTGAAAAGTAAAACTACTGAATAGCTATCTATAAATTCCCAACATAAGGTTCGTAATATAAGTATAAATCAAAAATATTCATGAAGTCTTACTACTTTATGTAGTTTTGGGATGTGCCATTTCAGAAATAGGCAGCAGTCAGTTTAGAGCAGCAAGATTATTTTAGTCTTAGTAAGACAAACCAGTGTTATAGATACCACTATTGAGAAGACAATTTGTAGAGTTTAGTATGTCATTGTTCTTCCTTGCTGTGTAGAAACGGTTAAGATTTGACCAAGCATAAGTTTATAGTAAGCTCCAAGGTGATTTCTAACTTCATGTCAAAATCTGGAAAGAAGTTAAAATGTGTAGTTCTTTGCTGTTGAGAAATGCTGCTATAGGCTTGAAGGGATAAAGCAAATCATTGAGTATTTCCTTATGAATGGTTTTCTTCTGCTTTTTAAACAATTTTTACCCATAGTATGTGTGCAATAGTGTTAATATGAATATACATACTATAGTACATGTCTATAGTGACTGCAGTTATAAAAGAGAGACCCTTGAAGTGGAACTTAATGTGCATGTTCCAAAGTTGATAGTTTATTAGTCTTTTGTTGGTTATTTAGTTTTATATTTTTATGCATGTCTAGTAATTCATTCAATAAATTACTTGTCATAGACTTTCTGTTGCTGTGAGTAAAATAAGTAAGTAAAAATAAACATCAAGGGGGAAATGTTTTATTACATTTACACTTTCATTTCAATCATGATCTATCCTTGAAGAAAACCAAGCCATAAACTCTAGTATGGCAGGAATATAGAGGCAAGAATTAGTACAGAGTCATGGAGGCATGCAGATTGCTAGCTCCCTCCTTGTTGATTTCTTAGCCTGCTTTCTTATAGCTTTAAAGACAACTAGTCAAGGAGTCACCACCCAGAGTGAGCTGGGCCCTCCTCCATTATTCATCAGTTAAAAAAAATTAGCCACAGTCTTCCCCACTGGCCAGTCTGTTGGGAAAATGATCTCAACTGAAGTCTCTCTTCCAACATGACTCTGTCTTAAGTCTAGTTGACATAAAACTAGCCAGAGCACTGCTCAATAAGGTAACATTGAAAAAGGTGCTCTTTACCTTTAAAAATGTGACGTATAGAGGAAAACATTTGAGCCTTTGAAGTCACTGTCCCAAAATGATCTGAAAGTATTTGCACAGGGCACAGTGTCAATTCTCATGAAAATAAGTTCGTAAAACAAAAAAAATCTTTTTTATTTAATTTAAAGCAGTCACATTTTACATGTCACTCTCAGTTCTCTCTCCCACCCATTCTCCCATTCTCCCAAACATGTCCACATTCCACTCCCTTCATCTCCTCAGAAAGAGTGAAGCCTCCTAAGAAGGATCATCACAGTCTGTCACAAAATTTGGGGCAAGACGGAGGTCTTTTGCTCTTGTATCTTGGTTGAGCAAAACATCCCTCCATAGGGAATGGGCTTCAAATCTACACTTTCTACACTATGCATAAATACTGGTTCTACTTCAGCCACACCATAGACTGTCCATGCCACTGACATCCATATTCAGGGGGATTTGTTCAGTCCTGTTCAGGTTTGTCAGCTCTCAGTCTAGAGACAGTGAGCTCCCACTTTCCCAGAATAGATGTCTGTGGTTTCCCCAACATGGCTTTGAACCTTTCACTCATCACTCTTCCCTCCGTACAACTGTAGTTGAGCTTAGTGCCTATCTATGGATCTTTGCTTCTGCTTCCATCAGCTTCTCTGGATAAAGGCTCTTTGATGACATTTAAAGTAGTCACCAATCTCATTATACCAGAAGAATATTTTAGGGATCCTCTCTAATGGTACTTAGATTTTTAGTTGGGGTTATCCTTGTAGATGCCTGTGAATTTCCATAGTGTCAGGTTTCTTTTTAAGTCCATAATAACTCTCTCTATCAAGGTATCTCTTTCCTTGTTTTCCTCTATCCTTCCCCTCAAGTTGACCTCCCTGATTGTTCTCCTTCCCTCTACCCTTCTACCCTCCTCTGTCTCCTACTTTCTTCCTCCCCCACCACATTCTCCAAATTTACTCATGCATTGTCATGCATAAAGCTTAAGTCCAAATAGATCAAAGAATTAAACATAAATTCAGCTGCACTGATACTCTTATAAGAGAAAGTGGCAAGTTCCCTTGAATACTTTGTCACAGGAGACCACATCCTGAACATAACAACAGTATCACAGACACTAAGATTGACAATTAATAAATGGGACATCGTGAGTCTGAGAAGCTTCTCTAAAGCAAAGAACACAGGCATGCAAAGGACAAAACAGCAATCTACAGAATGAGAAAAAAATCTTCACCAACCCCGCATCTGACATAGGACTGTTCTTCAACATATACAAAGAACTCAAGAAACTAGACAACAAAACAACCAAAAAATACAATTAAAAATGGGGTACAGATCTAAATAGAAAATTCTCAATAGAGGAAGTTCAAATAACCAAAAGGCATCTAAGAAACTGAAAATCAAAACAACTCTGAGATACCAACATACACCTGTCAAAATGTCAAAGATCAAAATCGCTGATGACAGCTTATGATGAAGAACACATAGAGTAAGGGAACAATCCTCCATTGCTGTAGAATGCAAGCTCATTCAGCTACTTTGGAAATAAGTATGACTATTTCTCAGGAAAATGAGAATCCATATACTTCAAAACCCAGCAATACAACTCTTGGAAATATACCCAAAGGATGCACACTCACAAAACAAGGACATTTATTCAACTATGTTCATAGTGGCATTGTTTCTAATGGTCAGAACCTGGGAAAACCCTAGATGCCCCTCAAACAAAGAATGAATAAAGAAAATAGAGTACATTTATACATTAGAGTCCTACTCATTGATAAAATACAATTGTAGTGAGATAGTTACTTTGTCTCTTTCTGTGGCACTGATCACACCCATTGGGGTGTAGAGCCATGGGAGGAAGTGACCTCTGGAAGGAGACAAAGTAACTATCTCACTACATACAATGGCATCTTCAATACCACAGACAAATGGACAGAAATATAAGATATAATCTTGAATGAGGTAACCCAGACACAGAAAGACAAACATTCTATGTACTCACTCCTAGGTGAAAATTAGACATAGAACAAAGGATAACCAACCTACAGCTCACAAAACCAGAGAAGCTAGAAAACAAGGAGAATCCTAAGAGAGTCATACACAGACCATGTGAGACATACATGGAGCCCCCAAAAAGGGGAAATGGAAAAGATCTCTTGAGAAAAGAGTTCTTAAGAACAAACTGGATCCACAGGGATAACCTCAACTAACAATTTAAGCAATAGTGTAGAGGCCACCTTAAATTTCCTTTCCCTATAAAGAGATTGATGATCATCCAGTACCTGATGGAAGCAGAAGCAGAGATCCACAGCTAAGCACTGAGCCAAACTCCTGGAATACAGTTGTAGAGAGAAAGGAGTAATGAGCAAAGGAGGCAAAACTATACTGTGAAAATCCACAGAAACACCTGAACCGGAGCAAGTAGAAGTTCAGGGATCCCAGTCTGACAATTGAGAAACCAGCATAGTACCAATGAAGGCCCCCTGGACACGGGTGTCAGTTGGGAGGCCAGGGCAGTCTATGGGTCCTCTGGCCATATAACCAGTGTACAGTGTGCTTTGGGAGCCCATTTCCAGTGGAGGAGTACTCTCTCAGCCTAGATACATGGGGAAGTGTTTACTATCCTACCCCAAATGAGGATCCTTCATGGGGAGGCCTCACCCACCTGGGCAGTTAATAGGGGATGGAATGAGGGTCAGTGGGGGCATGCAAGGATGGAGGGAGAGGGAACTGGAGTTGATATGTAAAATAAGATTGTTTTAATTAAAATGAAAACTTATTTTAAAAATATACAAAAAGTTAAAGAAACAAAGGACAAACTGATGCCTGTACCAAGCTCTGCATTTCTATAAGGCCATATGACATCTTTTTTACTTTTGGGCTCTGGCCATCAGTATCATCTACCATGATATGACATGGTCAAGGAGGCCATAGTCATAACCAATGAATAGTAGTTAGGAATATTAGCCTTGGTGCCTCTGAACAATTTAATGAATTTCTTTTCTGTGTTCTGTGCTGTAAAATCATTGATGTAATATCAGAGAAGAGATCTTTATAGTTCTGAACAAGTCGCAAAGTAATCACACCTGTGTTTTTGGTCCAAAACTTTGTAAAACCAAATTGCTTAGAATAAATATTCCTGGATCACCAACAAATTATTTTGCATAGAAATACAATTTACATTCAATCACATTTTATTGATTATACATGACTCAAATATTGAAAATTAAAATATATGGCCTTGTACAATGGATTTTCAAGTAGCTCATGTTTTAGAATTATCTACTTAAAGATATTAAACATAATTTGTACCACTATGACATCAGCCTTTCAAGTTCAGTCTATTAAATATTATTAGTATATAGTCAAAATGGGATGAATGAGAAGTCACATTTATTGCAGTAAATGCAACAAATTGTGTCTTTGTCACACCTATGTATTACATAATTTTGTCTTAGTTATTGCTAAGAAATAAGTAAAGTGAATGACCAACACATTGAAACAGTTTGATCTGTTCACAAAAGAATAGCATGGAAAGGAAAACAGTAACATCTTGAATTTATATGCTACAAGGAACACAAAAGCAGTAACAGTCCCTAAAAACCAACAGTGCAAAACAGTTTGTTTCTTTGACAATGCTTAATTTCTTCATGTTCAACCTATTATATTAGTGATGTACATCTTGCCTTGTATGAATCTAATTTTATGATGATAAGAGACATCATGACCACAATCCTGCCCTCCAGTGTTGCAAACACTATCAGTCTACTGTGAACCTCTACAGAAAGAGTTACAAGTGTTATAGTACATAAGTTACTTGACACTGACAAGTTACCATTTTTCTTAGAATTTGAAAACATAAGTGGAAATTCCCCTCAGGGAAAGAAACTGTTCAGGAAAGAGTATTCTCCAATTTATCTGTTTGTATTCTCCTTGAAATAAGTTACTTATGATAATATCAGTATCACCCTCTACAGAGACACTTTCATATAGGTTTTAAAAATTTTGCTGATTATTTTATCGATTATCAGTGCAAGACAATGTATAATTATCCAACTTCCTTCCAAGACATGTTTGAAAATCTTATGGGAAGATTGTAGCATAATCAAATTAGAGATCAAATCAATGCAAATCAATTAAGACTTTTCATTTTATGTAATGCAAACTAGAAAACTTAGACGTCACCTTACCTGAATCACAGTAAACTTCATTACACATGCTAGAGAAACATCTCTTTAGTAGCAGGGATCATTCTTGCAGAGTTTTGTCATGGCTGACTGAATACACAAGGGGAACTATGTATAAAGGTTTAAATATTAGATTCAAATAAATGTTTTGTGCCACTTGGATTGGATCATCATATGAAAATTGAGACACAATACAGTTCTTCCATGTTAAACAAACCATAACACAGAGAAAAATAAGCTATCAAAACATTATTACAGGCTTATGTTCCTCTAAATACTAGCCTAGGTTAAATTCCTCACTTCTAAAGGTAACCAGTTTTGCCTAACATATTCTACTCCCTCAACAAATATTATATTTACAGATTTCATAAGTTTACTAGTTGTGATGATGATATATCTGAATTAAAATAGTTACATAAATGTTGGGATATGTAAGAATATGTCAGCAATATGTAGAAAAGTAAAGAATACTAAAAATATTAGTAGAATAAAAAGTTCATATTGTATCTTAGACTGATATAATGATGTTTGGGAATCAGAAATGTTCTGTGGGCATATTTACCTACTTGAAATAAGAAGGGGGAGATTTACTACTTAAATACAGCCCTCATATAAGTAATATAATCAATACATGGAAATATGATGGGAAAGTATCCCCATGTCTGACATCCCACAGCCATTGAAACAGATGTATTTTTAAAAGAATTTCCAGGAACAATTTTTTTCAATATTTGGGACAAATTTTGACCAGAAGACATTGATCATTTTCATCTCTTTCACTTGTTTATCCAAGTTTCATACTTGACCATGGTTTTGATCTGAAGAACAATGCTGAGAATCTTTTAATAAACTTACTGCAAAATTTAACTCCCATTTGTAATCTTATGAGACATATCCTAGAAATGTTTAAAATAATAGCAAAATATATAAGAATTCAGAGCATAGCATAAAAAAGACTTTGAATTTGGGAAACATTTGCATTTGATTTATAGTGATTTGGTGGTTTGCATATAAATTTTCATTTATTTGTTTTATGTTTTAAGAATTTTCATTTAATTTATTGTTTCCTCTTATTTGTCTATATATGTACATGCATGGATTTATCTGTACTATATGTGTGCAGGTACCTGAAGAGGTCAGAAGCATTCAAATTAGAGTTACAGGCAGTTGTAATACACCTAATGTGGAGTAGCTAACTGAACTTGGGTCCTCTGCAAGGAAAGTACTTTCTCTTAACTGCTTAGCCCTTCCTACAACCCCAATTTTATGTCCTTTATATAAAGATTGAAAATCCTTTTTAATAATTGACAATTTTTGCTTATGCATACATATTTTTGTCACAGGAAATACATAGAGTATACATTATCAGTTATTAAGGAAAATGTGTTCTGTTCATAATGAAAGCAAATAAAGACTATAAAATATAGTAAATTAGTGAATGATTTAAGTTTAAGATGATATCACATTGATTTTAGATGAACATATACTGAATTTCTTAGTAATTTACATAACTGTGTTTATTAGGCATTTCTACGCAGATTTACTTGAAATGACTTTATATGTGCTTACCAGTTTTATATTAGTGTAGTTCCTCAGTATCGTCATGTGATAGTGTTCCAGGAATGTAGGTTATGATACATCATAGATAACCCATTGCAAGACAGACACTCAAAAAGTGAGGCTCAGGTACTGAGATTACTTTCATCCTTAAAAGAATACAAGCTTTCCTAATGATTCTGACGCTGTTTTTCTTTTTTCATTATTTAAAAATTATGTACAAAGTGAATAGCTTTGCCTGTGTGGAATTCACTGAAGCACAGGTAGCAAGATGCATATTTACATGTAAATAGTCGATATTTTAATGGAAAAATCAAATAATGAACTCACTCTATCTTAAATTATTCTGAACTACCAATCATCCCAGTGTGTTAGGTAATGGATCCTATTAAGGTTAATGGAAAATGAATGTGAATCAGTGTGAATAAAACTGAGGCAATAGTAATATCCCCAGTGCTTAGAACACAACATTCTGTGATGTTCACATTTTTAAGAAAGGAAAAAAATGATTAAAAGAAAACCTTGGTAATAACACAACAGATTTTATGGTGGTACTTAATGACAGGGCCAAAAGAAAAAGAATGCCAAAATTAAAAAACAAAAAAACTCAAATTACTTGTTAAATTTTAAAATTTAGAAGTAATATTAAATGTTTTTGGCCCTGAAATATCCAATTTTAAGGGAGTTATCTTAAATGCCAAATAGAAGTACTTATATCAGAAAATATATACAGCACTCACATTCAAGTAATTATTTATAAAGAGAGATTTTAATATGCTTTCTTATTGTACACTTAACCACTTCTTTGCTATATTTTATTTTCCCTCTAACATCTGGATTTTACCTGTTTATATCTTCCTGTTTGTGTGTACAAACCGCATCCCTCTTCCCTTTCTTCTTTCAGCTTGCTCTGCGTTACATGTCAAAAACAATGTATCATTATTTGTTAAACAGGTATCCTTGTTCTCAAGATTAATTTTAATCATCTCTAACGTGAACATGATGATATACTATTTCTCCATTAATTTCTTCTTTATTTTATATTTAACAAACCACTCATTTTTTTCTTTTTCTTTTCCTCACAACTATTTTGATCATAGTTTTGTCTCCAGTTCCTCCCAATGTCTCCATTCACCCAATTCCATGTCTTCATTCTCTCTTTTTTGAAAACAATCAAGCAAACATAAACAGCAAACAAACCAGAATAAAGAAAAAAAAAACAAAGGGAAAGCACAATAAACACATATACAAACATATAATTAAAACCTATTTAAAAAAACAAAATCCACAAAGTCAAAAAAACACAATATAGAGAAGCCTATGATGAAAAAAAAAAAAAAGCCCCTCAACAGTTTGAATTAAAACTCTACAAAAAAGAAATAGCATTGAGTTAAATTTGTGTTACCTGTATGGTGCTGGGCACTGGGCTTGTCCTGTAGAATGGCTAATATATCCATTGAAACGTTATTGAAGAAATCTAATTTTACTTTGAAATAGATGTGAACTGGGTGTGGCTTCTTGGTCAGAGATGAGAAATTGTATCTACTTGCTCCGTTTAGCCCTTGGACACTCTGTCTGACTGGATCTGTCCATGCTTCCACAGTCACTCTAAGTTCATATATTCATAGACCATGATATACCTGAAGGACATGGTTACCTTAGTGACAGTAATCAATCTTTCTAGCGCTTCTTCTTCAGTACCAGAAGAACTGAAGGTTGTGTTTTGATGGGGATATCCCATTTAGCACTGAATCTTCTTTAGTATCTCTCTAATCATATTATCTAGTTAATTGTTTATGTGCTATTTCCTATCTACTGCATGAGGAAATTTCTCTGATGATGGCTGAGCAACAAAACTATGGTTATAGCAGAATGCCATTACAAGTTGTATGATTGTAACATTCCTTTACAAATGTTTGGTTTTCTGTTAGGTTCATGAACTATGTAGTCTCATGTTCTTGGCCAGTGCTAAGGATGTGTTCCATTTCATGGAGTGGGTTTTAAATGTAATTATAAAGTAGGTGGTCATTCTCACAAATTTATACCACTCTTGCACCTGCATATCTTTCAAGCAGCTTATAAATCAGCTGGGCTGATGGTTACTTTTCTTCCTTGGTAGTGTGCAGACTACCTTCTGTACCAAGAATACTTGTAAGTATGGAGAAGGTTGCAGTTAGGTCCCAGTTTACTTCTCCATATTCAGTTAGATACTAAGTATTGTCTTCAGAAATATGTCTTACCCTCAGCTTATCAAGAGCTACCCCAAAACCTTGGGAATTACAGTTGTTTGCATTTCCATGGGACCAACAACTCAAATTGATATATAGTATTTCTGGCAAATGTTGTCTACTTGGAGCATTTTCTCCCAAATTATTTGGTGACTCCATTGAAACTTCCCACACACATGGGTATGTATGTATATAAACGTGCAATAGAAGTTTTCAGTATCCATACGATCTGTGTTGGTTATTCATTCCTATTTTCCTTTACCTAACCTCATCTCCATTCCCCTCCTTCCTACTTAATACTTCTCCTTAATCTCTCCCTGTTTCTCCATAACTAAGTATTACATTTCCCTTGCTTTGGGTGATCCACCATCGCTGCCAAGATTTTAATCAATATATAAGTTATATTTTTATTGTCACTAATATTATTGTTTGCTTTACTAAATAATATGTTTCTTTTCTCCTCTTTCTATCCTGAGTTTTCTCTAGATTATCCTGTTGGCAGCTTTGCTTTGCAAGCACTACTTAATTTTGCAGTGTTAAAATATTTTCAAATGCCCATTTTTTTTTCTGGTAGATGACTAGTGAACATAAATATTTGTTGACATAACCTTCTGATGTCTACCATAAAATGACCACTCATACCATGTTTTCAGTTGTCAAAAAAGAAAAATGAGTTCTTTGTAGAGAACTTTGTCTATTAGGGCACCTAAAACATAAAATAGAATTAAAAAGTGAACTTGATGTTTGGCTCTTTCTTAACAGCATACTTTTGCTGTTTCTTTGGTTTCATAGGAGCCAGCACTTCAGGATCACTAAGTGTTTGTAATCGAGGCATTGGAGTTATTTAGGTTGTGTATTTCCCATGTAGAAAAAGGAATCTATGAGTGTAAGGTAATTAAGCTTCTACTTTTAAACTCTCCATACTTGGTTCCAGATGTAGAGTTAAGAAGCAGAATGGTGTTTCAAATCATACTGACTTCATTGCTTTAAAACATAGTAATTCAGTAATTGACCACTCCTATAGCCAAAACCACATCAATTTTGCAAGTATTTCAGCCATAGTTGCTTTCTAGAAAAGTTTATAAGTTACTCATTTGTAAAAAAAAAAATTAAAAGGATATTTTATATAACATATTTTGATGTATGCATGGAATATACTTGTGACTAGATAAGTAACTGAGAAAAATATTATGATATTTCAATATTTTATTTGAATTTACAAAATGAATCAAATGACAGATCAGTTCTATTTTTTTTTAAGAAAAAACATGCAATTACATAAGGAACAGTAACAGTTAAATTTAATCTCCAGTTCACTGACACTTTTAAATATTTCTCAGGAGACAACAATCTATATGACCTCTCAAAATGAAAACATTTTATTTGAGTGCCATATAAATTGACAGGTTGTGAAAAAAATCCATATTATTTTTACATTTGTATGTACTCATAAAACATTTATTGTCCAACATAAAATTCCAAATTCTGTCGTTTTAGTGATTCCTAGTAGAATTTTAAGTGAGTCTTCTTTACAACTCATATTTCAATAGGGAAGGAATTACAATAGGTTAAATTTACCTCTGACAAGCATAAGTGACGATAGGTTTATATAGCCACATTATTCCAATAACAACAAACATAAACCAGGTGGGTATTGGTTTCTTTTTAATTTTTCAAAAAGTTTATATTTCACTTCACATACAGACCCCAGTATCCCCTCCCTCCCCTCATACTTCCCTTTCACATCTTCTTTTCCCATACTACATCCACTCCTCAGAGAGGGTAAAGCTTTTGTTGGGGAGTTAACAAAGTCTGGCATACCAAGTTGAGGAAAGACTGAGCCTCTTCTACTCTTTATCAAGGCTGAGCAAGATATCCCACCTTATGGAATGGCTTCCAAAAACCTAATGCATATACCTGGGATAGGTCCTGGTGCCACTCTCAGCCTCTCCCCTCCAACAAATCAAGCCGCATAACTGTCTCCCACACTCAAATGGCCTAGATAGTTTCTATGCATATTGCCTTGCTCTAAGTCTATAGTCCATGAGCTCCCACTAGCTTGGGTCAGCTGTCTCTGTGGTTTGCCCCATCATGATCTTGACCCCACTCCCTCCATTTTCATATGTTTCTTTCTTCCTCTTTTCAGCTGCACTCCAGGAGCTCAGTCCAGTGATTGGCTGTAGGCCACTGCATCTGCTTCTATCAGTTAATGAATATAAGTTCTATGATGACAATTATGGTAGTCATTATTAATTGAGAAGGCCCATTCAGATACCATCTCCACTATTTCTAGAGTCTTAACTGGGGTTATTCTTGTGGATTCCTTAGAATTGCTCTAGCATCTGATTTCTCCCCCGTCCCAACATGACTGTCTCTATCCCATGATGATATCTCTATGACACCGGCCCCTCTGTCTCTGACCTTGAAGTAAAAGACAGCATCCAGGTCAGGACCCATTCCAGAAGGAGTGTCATTGGTTCCCAACATACTCTCGGGAATAGCTTGGTGCTGTCAGGAGCAATTATGTCTCACAAGCAAAACACTGTAAACATAAAGAAGACCTTATACAGTCAACATACAAGAATCTAACAATCTAAGTTATCTATAGCTAATAGTTGCTAAAATCAGTTGGTTCACATGAAGATATGCTAATTTACTTATATCCCATCTTAACCATACCTTTCCTATCCATACTCTTAAACACAACTGAAAGAGATACCCACATCTGAACATCACCTTCCATACCCAACCCTTAGCAACTTAAAACCAACCCTATGCAGGTGTAATTATCCCTAATGCCACCAGCAGAGGAAGAGGAGGTTATTTTTGTAAGGATTACTTCCTGCTGAAATGGAATGAGGATGGCTACTTGGGATCCAGTAGGAAGAAAATTTAAGTCAACAAGATCTCTCCAGGGGATTAGCTGTAACATTTGTAAGTAGTCTCTGCATAGCAGGAAATGCTTGACTGAAATTCTTATCTGAGAAACTGACCAGGGTGTAATAAGAAGGTGCACCATTAGGGCTAGCTATTCTGGAGTTGTTTCAAGTATGAGTATTATAGTCCCAGACTGGTTTTAGGGTAATGTTTGTAGTCCAAATACATCAGATTGAATCAAGTGGTAAAGTGCAGCCCCATCTTCTTTCCATAGAGTTAAAGGATTGCTGTTGGGAATTGCAATTTTTCCTTGTGTAAAATTTAAGCATTATTATCAACACAGAAATTTCAACTTTTATAGGTATGTATATTGGTAAAGACAATAATAACACAAAAATAAGTATGAGAGAAATTAAAATTTCAGAGAAAAAAAAAACTTTAGAGAAGTGATGGTCCCTAGATTTTTGTCTTCTTCTGTCTTACAAATTGGCTTCTTGATATAAGATAGAAAATCTGAATTTTAATCTACCAACATAAATGAATTTAGAGGAGGAGTGCTAAATCCAATTCCGAAGCCAGCATTGGTCTACAAGAACTGGGGCTAAAAGAGTACTGAGGGATAAAGAATATTACATTTATAATAGTGATAATTCGCCAGAATTAGACATTGGTACCACATGTCAGAGTCTCCTTTTTTGATGGTTATTTCTGAAAAGTTATCTTCTTTTCTTCAGGTACTTACAACATGCAATGAAATAGAAGTAGTCATGGAAAGGCTTCCAACAATAAAAAAGTTCAGGGCCACATGGATTCAGTGCAGAATTCTACCAGACATTCAAGGAAGAATACCACTGCTCCTCAAACTGTTCCACAAAATTGAAACAGAAGGTTCATTGCCAAACTCTTTTTATGAGGCCACAATAATCTTGGTACCCAAGCCTCACAAAGACACAACTAAGAAAGAAAACTATAGAGCAATTTCCCTGAAACATCAATGCAAAAATACTCAATAAAATACTGGCAAAACGAGTTCAAGAATACATCAGAGAAATCATCCAACATGACCAAGTAGGCTTCATATCTGGAATGCAGGGATGGTTTAATATTCGAAAATCTATCAACGTGATCCAACATATAAACAAACAGAAAAAAAAAAACCACATGATTATCTCCCTAGATGCGGAAGAAACCTTTGACAAAATTCAACACCCTTTCATGATAAAGGTCTTGGAAATGTCAGGGATAACAGGAACATACCTAAATATAATAAGAGCAAGATACAGCAAACCAATTGCCAACATCAAACTGAATGGAGAGAAACTTAAGCCAATTCCTCTAAAATCAGGAACAAGACAAGGCTGGCCTCTTTTTTCTATATCTATTCAATATTGTACTAGAAGTTCTAGCTAATGCTATAAGACAACTAAAGGTTATCAAGGGGATCCAAATTGGAAAGGAAGAAGTCAAACTGTCTCTATTTGTAGATGATATGATAGTTTACATAAGTGACCAAATAAACTCTACCAGGGAACTCCTACAGCTGATAAACACCTTCAGCAAACTAGCAGGATACAAGATACACTCAGAAAAGTCAGTAGCTCTAATTGTTTCAGACGACAAAGAGACAGAGAAAGAAATCAGAGAAATATCACCCTTTACAATAGCCACAAGCAACATAAAGTATCTTGTTGTAATGCTTACCAAACAAGTAAAAGACCTATAACAAGAAAGAAATTAAAGAAGATACCTGAAAATGGAAAGATCTCCCATGCTCTTGGATAGGTAAAATAAACATTGTAAAAATGGCAATCTTGCCAAAAAGCAATCTACAGATTCAATGCAATCCCATTAAATTTCCAACACAATTCTTCACTGACTTTGAAAGGATAATAATCAACTTTATATGGAAAAACAAAAGACCCAGGATAGCCAAAACAACCCTATAAAATAAAAAATAAAAAAAAAAAAAAAAAAAAAAAAAAAAAAAAACTGAAGGAGGCATCGCCATTCCTGCCTTTAAGATCTACTACAGAGCTATAATTCTGAAAACAGCCTGGTATTGGCATAAAAATAAACAGGCAGACCAATGGAATCGAATTGAAAATCCTGATATTAACCCACACACCTAAGAACACCTGATTTTCGACAAAACAGCTAAAATTATACAATGGGGCGAAGACAGCATCTTCAACATATGGTGCTGGCACAATTGGATGAGGGTGTGTAGAAGACTGCAGATAGACCCATGTCTGTTGCCATGCACCAAACACAAGTCCAAATAGATCAACATCAATCCAGCCACATTGAACCTCTTAGAAGAGAAATTAGGAGGTACCCTTGAACAAATTGGTATAGGAGACCACTTCCTGAACATTACTCCAGGGGCACAGAAACTGAGAGAAACAATTAATAAATGGGACCTCTTCAAACTTAGAAGCTTCTGTAAGGCAAAGGACACAGTGGACAAGACCAAACAGCAGCCCACAGACTGGGAAAAGATTTTCACCTACCCTGACAGGTTCATCTGTTGTCCACTTTAAGGCTAGGGCTTCTGGTTCCTCTGTTAGTTTGGTACTTGTATCTTGTTTTTATACAGCCTGGATAGTTGGTGTCTCCCCTGTATAGTCTCTTACATATTTTTTTCCATAACCATGAGTTTATTTAGGATTCATATATAATACTGGAGGAATGTTAATCTGTGTATTCGATTATTGCAATTGATCTCAAACCCATAAATTTATTGCAATATCAACCACAAACTTCCTCTTTGTCCTCTGGTCCTATACATTCAACCCATCTTGTGCTCTATTTTACCTGAGATAGGGTTCCAATCCTAATCCTTTCGAATTGAACATATACCTCTTACTGGGGCCATCTTAGAGACCAAGGTTTTTAGTTATAATGGTCACAACTGCTCCTGTGTCAAGGAACCCCTCAACCACTCTGTTATTCATCCTTACTCTTAATTTAGGTATTTGAATATTTATAGAAGTTTGACAAAATATATGCTTTTGTTTCCTCCATTTATGTTTGTTTCATCCTCAAAAGTTAATTTCATCCAGTGCCGTATTTTTTTTTCTTTTATCGTCCTGGGAAAGATTGTCCTCTGCAGTGACTGGCAATGACCAGACCACTTTTGAACTGGCAACCTTTGAAAGGCCTGAAAGGGAGTATCTAGGTTGTAAATGGCTTCCTTGTTCTTGCTGGTTCAGTGTCAGCCTTTGTCACATCTTCTATATAATCCAGAATATTGAGAATGTCGGTTTGATTCACTTTGCCTAAAATTTCTTCTTGTACGTCCTATTATACCACAATTAAAACATCTGCTATTTTGATGTCTTCTCAAACCTTTGTATGTTGTTTCTCTTACTCAAGATTCAATGTCATTGTCATTATACTCAATGTTGGCTGTATACAGGACCCATTCATCCAATGGTGATAATCTGATTTTTAAGGGCTAAAGCACCTGTTTGCATTGTGGATTCACATTCTCATAAGTGAAGGATTCTATGAGTATTTATTGAGATTCTGGGTCTTCTACCGCTAATTGTACTGCTCTAGACATTTTTGTAGAAATGCACTAAAAGTGTTCTCTTGGTTCCTGTTACCTTGGTATAAGATTCCTTTATTTCTCCAGGTTTATAAACCTTATCCCAAGAATTCAGAGCTGCTGTACTGCACAGAAACATAATGTGTTCATCACATGCAGCTTTAACTTGTGGATCAGCATAAAGACCCTCACAAACAATTTTATGTTGGGGATCTTTATAACTTTTCTTTAAGCCCTGAAGTGCAAGACTTTTGCTTCTTCCTTCCATAAAACCCTCCATTCTATTTGAGACAAATTTTCAAAGATAGCTGATATTAATAGATCCCAATCCTTAGGAGTCACTCTATTAGTCCTTTCCTATGACTCTACTAATTGCCTCACATATGGTGAGTGCATTCCATAAGTGACTACTGGTCCCTTTATACCTTTTACATCTTGCATACATATTGGTTCCCATTGATATGCAACAAAGCCTTTCAGGTGTGTTTTCCTTGCTGCTTTTTCAGTAACAGCTACAGGGAAATCCATAGGTGATGGCATAATGACCCTGAAGAGTGTAGGACATTTTAAGTCTCTTTCCTGCCTTAGTACTTGTACTTCTTCTGGTGTATCAGATTGAAAGTCTTCTAAGGCTTGTAAATTATTCAACATTGTTTTTCTGAGTGTTTATACTTCTTGAACTACATAAGTTTCCAAAGACTTCATTGAATCATTCAGTTTCTTGTTTTCTTCAACTACGAATGATTTTATGCCTTTAGTATTCTCATCCTTAGATATTATGTGAATGGCATGTAAACTGCCTTCCAGAAACAATCTTCTATCTGGTAGCTTCCCATTATCCTCAGACATGCAACATATTCTGTTGGCCGGTTTTTCCATCAGATGCTCCAGTTTTTTTTTTTGTTTGTTTGTTTGTTTGTTTGTTTTTAATCTTATTATTTGAGTCATCAAACAAGGAATGAGCCATTTCTTCTATTAATGTTATCTTGAATTGTTTCTATTTTGGTCCTTGGGGCAGCAGAAATGTTCCATGTTTTGCATTCTGCCTCTCAGATCTTCAATGTTATTTTCAGTTCTATGAATCCTTTCTTCTAAGTGTTCTATGTTTTGCATTATGTTTGCCAGATCTCCATTGCCATTTTCAATATTCTGAATCTACTTTTATAAAATTTGTATGGTTTAAACAGGTTCCTTATTCTTCACTCTATTTGCAAAACCTATCTTTATGGATATATGAATTATGAAACTAATTGCCATTATCAATAATATGTATATTGTGGGTAGATCATATTCCTCTTCTAAAATACCATTCATATAGGAAGCAAAAAAGATTCCTAATGTCCTGAATTGTGAGATTATCTGCCATTGGTACTGAGTAGTTAATCCTATTTATTACTATTTAACTTAAAATGAAATGGATGCAATACTTTCAGTACAAACCAATATTATTTGAGTCTCAGTGTTGTAGTTTAACTTGTAGGTCTTAACTTGTAGTAACTATGTTTGGTCCACAAGTGGGGTAGGCATACCGCTAAACAGAGTCCATGGTAGATGCTTTCCAACTGAATTGTTTCTAATATGTCTTATTGTGTAAATTCTTAGTAAACTTTTTTTTTTCAAATTAAGAATTTTGTCTGAAAAGGAGAAAGGCAAGATTTGTTTAAATTGCAGGGACCACCGAGCCAGCAAGCCTTACTTACTGTGTTAACAGTCTGCTCTCCTGCCATGTGTGAAATAGTTGGTGTCAAGCACCACCAGGGAACTGGCCCTCAGGAGTCCATGAAGAGGGCAAGTAGGTGTGCCTAAGGGCCTGGGAGTTGCTCACTGAACCTCTGCTGGAGAAAGGAATCATAACCAGTCTGGGGAAGCTTTGGAGCAACATTCTCAGTGCAGCATGGAGGATGGCCAGCAGCAGGGCTGATGGCTGGCTGAGTGAAACCTAAATTCACATTCCCAGTGGAAAATCTACATCACACTTTTGACACAATAAAGGCTGATTGAGGTTTATTTACTTACATAAAAAACAGATGACAACCACCGGTTCCTGCTCCAGTATCTCCCCCTATCCTCTCTGTCTCCCACACAGAACAGACAGCATCTACATTGGGACCCAGACCTAGACTCCACCAGTCACGCCACTCCCTGTCCACATGTCCCAGTAGGCATAGTCAGTGTGTAGGCTCAGCAGGTGTGGGTGGGGTGGATATCTCACTACAGATAGGATACAGGTAGATTCCAGAAGATGCTGGTTACTCAGGTTAGCCTCACACATGAGTTAAAATTACCAGTGAATAAACTTGCCTTACAACAATAAAAAAAAATAATTAAAATGAAAGGGTGGCATAATTATACAAATAATAGTCATATGTTCCCCTCACACTGATATATATATATATATATATATATATATATATATATATATATATGCATGTATGTATACACACACAAAAAATCACACACACACAAGTATATACATATGTACATACAAAAATAAAAGGAAAGACAGATAGATTTAAAAAAGAAAGATGATAGATGAAAAACAATGCTTTCTAGACTCAAAAGCAACAACCAAAAAATCCCATACAAAGAAATGATTAAGCCTAATTTCAAAAAAATAAAAAGCAAGCAAACAAACAAAAAACTTGATTCTATTTAACATGTTAAGCATATGATTATAATTGCACTTTCTTATTATTTCCAAGTGTGTGTGTGTGTGTGTGTGTGTGTGTGTGTGTGTGTGTGTGTGTATGTGTGTGTGTGTGATCTCACACACCATGTTGGAGATCAAATAACAATATATTTAGAAAAGTTGGTTCTTTCTGTCTAGTTCATGGGTCATGGGTCATGAATTCAGGCTATAAGGCTTGAGACTATGAGCCTGTACCCAATAAGTCATGTCCTAGTCTCCAAAATTTTTTTCTGCTTCTCTTTCGCCTGACTCCCCTCTCCCTTCCTCAAATGCTCCCAATTTGCTTAGAGGATCGTGTCCTATTCTTTTACTCTGGGGACCATATATGCCTGTCTTAGGATTCTCCTTGTTTCCTAATTTCTCTGGTGGTGTGGATTGTAGGCTTGTGATATTTTGCTAAATGTCAAAAGTCCATATATGAGTTAGTACATATCATGCATGTCTTTTTGTGAAATAGTTGCCTCACTCAGGATGGTTTCTTCTAGTCCCATTCATTTGCCTGGGAATTTTAGGATTCCATTGTGTTTTTTTCCACTGAGTAGTACCACACTGTATCAATATTCCACATTTTCTCCACTGATTCTTCAGTTGAGTCACGTTTAGGTTCCTTCTATGTTATGGCTATTACAAATAATGCTATAATAAACATAGTTGAACAAATTTCGTTGTTGAATGAAAGTGTATCTTTTGGGTATATGTTAAAGAATGGAATTGCTAGATCTTGTGGTAGACTGATTTTCATTTTACTGAGGGACCACCATACTGATTTCTAAATTGGCTTATGTGTTTGCACTCCCATCAGCAGTGGAGGATTGAACACCTTTCTCCACATCCTCACTAGCATAAACTTTCTTTGATGTTTTTGGTTTTATCCATTCTGATAGGAGTAAGATGGTATCTCAGAGTTGTTTTGATTTACATTTCTCAGATGGCTAAGGATGTTGAGCACTTTCTTAAGTGTTTTTCAGCCATTTTAGATTCCTCTATTGAGAATTCTCTATTTAGTTCTGTACCCGACTTTTTCATTGGATTATTTGGTGTGTTGGTAACTAGCTTTTTAAGTTCTTCTGTATTTTAAGATCAGGTATCTGTCAGATGTGGGATTGGTGAAGATATTTTCCCATTCTATGACCTATCATTTTATACTGTTGACGGTGTCCTTTGCCTTACAGAAGCATCTCAGTTTCAGGAGGTCCTATTTATTAATTGTCAATCTCAGTGTTTGTGCTACTCATGATCTGTTCAGGATGTGGTATTCTACACCCATGCTTTCAAGGGTATCCCCCACTTTCTCTTCTAAAAGTTTCAGTGCGGCTGGATTTATGTTGAGGTCTTTGATTGATTTGGATTTAATTTTTGTGCAAGGCAATAGATATGGATCTATCCGAAGTCTTCTACATGCCAGTATCCAGGTATTCAATACCATTTGTTGAAGATGCTTTCTTTTTCCAATGTGTGTTTGTAGATGTTTGGGTTAATATCAGTGTTTTTACTTCAATTCCATTGTTCTATCTTTCTAATTCTGTACCAATACCAAGCTTAGTATTTTTGCATCAATGTACATGAAGGATATTGGTTTGTAGTTCTCCTTCTTAGTTGTGTGTTTCTGTGGTTTAGGTACTAAAGTAATTGTAGCCTCAAAAAAGAGTTAGGCAATGAAATTTCTGATTCTATTGTGTGAAGCACTTTGAGGAGTATTGGTATTAACTGTTCTTGGAAATTTGGGGAGAATTCTGTACTGAAACTATGTTTCCCTAGGATTTTTTTCTGCTTCTATTTCATTAAAGGTTACAGGTATCTTTAAATTTCTTATCTGTTCTTGATTCAATTCTTATAAGTCATATATATCCAGAAAATTATCCATTTCTGATAAGTTTTTGAAATTTGTGGGTAAAGGTTTTCAAAGTATCATCTGAAAATTCTCTGGATTTCCTTAGTGTCTGTTATTATGTCCCCATTTTCATTTCTGATTTTGATAATATGCATTTTGTCTTTCTGCTTTTTGTTGGTCTTGCAAAAAAGGTGTGTATATCTTGTTGATTTTCTCAAAGAACTTACTCTTTGGTATAGTGTTTTCTTTGTTTCTCCTTGATAGATTTCAACACTCAATTTATTTCCTGGTATCTACTCCTCTGGGGAGAGTTTTCTTTTTTTTCTTCTAGAGCTTTGAGTTGTCATGTTAATTCTCCAGTGTTACTATTCTGTAGTTTCTTCATATGGGCACTTATGCTATGAACTTTGCAGTTAGTACTGTTTTCGATGTGTCTCATGAGTCTATGTATGTTGTATCCTTCACATTGAATTGTAAGAAGTCTTTAATTTCTGCTTTAATTCTATCTATGAATGGTACAATTGCACAGTGGTCAGTTTACAAGATATTGTACGGTTTGTGTAATTTGTGTTGTTGTTGAATTCAAAACTTAAAGCATGATGGTCTGATAAGGTACATGGGGTTATTCCTTTTTTTTTTTTTTTTTTTTTTCTGTTTTTGTATCTGTTGAGGTTTGCTATGAGAGGAATTACAACCATTGATTGTTAATTCTTATTTGTTTTGGATCTGTTGTAGTTGGATGTATTGTGTGGGCATGCCCCCCCCACCCCATCCTTTTTTTTTTTTTCTTTTATCTGCTGGTAAAGAATAGCCATGTAATTTTGAATTGCTTAGTTAAGAAAAGCTGCTAGTTTGTCCTCATAAATTCTATGAATATTGAAAAGCTATAGCTTCCTCTTGTTTACATCTCATTCATTATTATACACAGTCTACTTGAGAATGCCATTTCTTTTCTTTGAGCAACTACTTTTTTTCAGATCAATTTATGATACTTATTGCCTGATCATAATGAAAGGATGAAAGCAAATGGTGATCAAATATTTAGATAATAATTTCGTTAGAAGCATCTTAAGTTATTTTCTAGCATGTATCCTGGATGCCTCAATGCTTTTACCTGTCCAGAGCAAGGTACTAAATATGCCAGTTTATAGTATTGTTATTAATAATAATTAATAGCTACACAAAAGTTACTGAATTAGTTTAAAGTTTATCTCTAGAAAATACATTATAGAAAGTTCCATATAATCCACTGGTATAGAACATTAATCTTTTGATTAAGAGAAATTATTACAAAAGACAATCATTGGAATTATAAAATAGAATGTTTTATGTATTTTTCATTTCACATCTTTAAAATTCTTAAAAAATATATATGAATGTATTTAACTTACATAATCATAATGATATGTTAATATTTTACTAACCCAATCACTCTTATATTGATTAACTTACCTATTTCCCATAGATAGTCTCAATCAAAAGTGAAATTAGTTAATGGGGAAGGGAAACACATGAATATTTATTTGAATTTACCATCTTATATTAAGTGATTCTCTAGTGTTTCTTAGAACACTAGTCTTGCTATTCTTAATAAGAGAACAATGCATGATGTGCTAAGCACAAGTCACCAAATGGAACTTTGATTATTTAAATATATTTCAAATATAGAAAATATTGTGTATTTAAACTATATCAGTGGCTCCTAATGATGTTCTCCTATACTCATAGTTCAGTTTTTTATTCAGTCATCATAGAGAAGTTCCTCTTGCAGAAGATGGAAACAGATTCAGAGACCCAAAGCCACACTAGATGAAAAGAGACACTACAAGAGATGTTTCCATCAGATTCCTCTCTTTAGAGCTAAGGGAACCTAGTGGAGAGTATTTGAGCTTGAGGTCTAGAGGATACAAGTTTAACAGGACCATCTAAATCAACTTAGAAAGTTTCATATAATCTTATAGAGACTAAAGCAGTAAATAAAGGCCTATACAGGTCTGCACCAGGTCCTCTATGTATACAGTATAGTTTTAAGCTTAATAGTTTGATGGACGTGTTGAATGTTAGAATGAATGAAATTGTTTCTTGTACCTCCTCTTGGGCCTATTTTCCTCCTATTGAGTTGCCTTGTCCTACTTCATAATGATGTCCATTGCTTTACTTTATCATATTTGGTTTTGCCAGGTTTGTTTTTTAACACTTAGTAGCCTGTTATTTTCTTTGAAAGGCAAAAATGGATATATCTGGAAGGAGGAATGTTGACAGGAAGTGGATATAGAAGAGAGAGGGGAAACTATAATCAAGATATAATGTATGGGGGAAAGAATCTGTTACCCACACAAGGAAAATTTTTAAAAAGTTTATAGAAGTTTAAAAATAGTCAATATATAACCCATTGATAACACCTTTAAGTCTTTAAGATGATTTTAGTATGGATAAAATAAATAGTGCATAATACAGTGGAATTATTATATATTTAGCAACATTTAATATCAATATATTATAAGGACAAATTATTCGTGCTACTTAATGTAAAAACAAAAAAATATGAAAACAGCAGAAGCATTTGTCTCTGTGAAACAGAATTATGATTAAGGTAGGAGATTTTTTTCCTAAATATATATTAAAATATATTTTATATTTAGAAATTTTAAGCAATGTTAGCACTTTCATTTGGTCAGAATTCCAGTTTTATGAAATAGTTTTGAAGTACATTAAAAATGTATCAGACTAATACTAGGATATATACAAATGAATGTATATTCTAAAATATTTTATTCAATGAGAAGTAATAAAAAGGAAAATCACATTTTTACTTGAAAATACTTATTAAACAGGCCATGCTTTAGTGATATCTGATTCTTCTATGCCATTGTTAAAATTCTAAGAGACCATATGAGCAATAGTACAAGTCATTGAGTTTTACAGTGTGATATATCACAAAAGCATTCGCCCTTCTCTCAAGGTTCCCCAGGGAAGTATCTGTCAATATAAAGAGAATTGCATTAGCCCAGAGGAGATCTAGGACACTAGAGCAAAAGAAAGAACACACATAACAAGAGAAAGTTGTCAAGGGATTCAGACTTCAAAATAAAATTATCATTAAAATATCAAAATATAATGAAACCTCTCTCAGAACATATGGACACATAAGTACACCACACACACACACCTACAAATACATGTGTATACTTACTGTCTTACCTTGTGCATCACATTTATAAAACTCTCTGTAGGTGCATATGCATATAGAAATTCAGAATAGTATTAGTATTTGGGAAAATGGTCCAATTATTTCTAAGTATACTAATGAAATAGACCAGAATGAGGTTTGAACAAAATAAAGACAGTCAAATTTCAGAATGAATGCAGTGTGTGCAACCATTATCCCCACCCTCAACTGAGGAAATACTGACTGTTGATGTTTGCTCAGGAACAAAAGTCAATTTTCTTTGAAGGAAGGTGTTGCTGCTGATAGGTTTACTATGACCTAGTGCATAGCCTTGTATTAATTTGCCATGGATGACCATAATTGGATTCAGTAGTACACTAATTCTACTACTTTTATTACAACTCCTACTGCTGCTGCCACTGCTACTACTAGTAATAATACTAATCAATAATAGTAACAATAAGAATAAGCATGAAAGTGGAAAGCAACTTGGTTGATAGTTGTCAGAGTTCGATGGAACAAGGGAGTGAGAGGTGGTTCATTTGATCAACATACTGTATGTATGCATGCAATTTTCAAAGGATATATACATATTTTAAAAACCAAAATGTACTTAATTGTCAGTGTCTACTACTGCTTCCATCCACTGCTAGATGAAGGATCTAGAATGACATTTAAGATAGTTACCAATCTCATTATACAAAAAGGGCATTTGAGGTAGTCTCTCCCCTATTTAGATTTAGATTCGTTTTTTTTTTTTTTTTGACTGTAGATCTATTTTTATTTTATTTTATTTTATTTTGCATGTCAATCCCAGTTCCCTGTCCCTCCCTCCCTCTTATCCTGTCTCCCCCCTCCACATGCACCCTGACCACCATCCTCTCCCATCCCCCCATCCTCTTTCCAAATGTAGGGCTATGCCATCCAGGGGAGGTCATGTCACTACGTGTTTCTGCAACCTGTTTAGATTCTTAATTGGGGTCATCCTTGTGAATCTCTGGACATTTCCTGAGTGCCACATTTCTCTTTAAACATATAATGGCTCCCTCTATTAAGGTATCTCTTTTTTTGGTTTCCTATATTTCTCAGAACCTCTTGTCCCTGTCCCCTTCTCTAAGGGCCATCCTTGTTTCCTAGCATCTCTGGAGGTGTGGAGAGGGAGGAAGGATAATCAACACGGTCAGGGCCATACTGGAGAAATCCACAGAAACAGCTGACCTGATCAAATGAGAGCACATATACCCCAGGCATAAAGCTGGGGATACAGTGTTGGACTGAACCAAGCTTAGGAATGTGGTTGCCAGTTAAGAAGCCTGGGATATCTAAGGGACTTCTGACAGTAGCACCAGTATTTATCCCTAGTGCACAAATGAACTTTGGAAACCCATTCCCTATGTTTGGATACACAATCAGCCCAGATACATGAAGAAGAGCCTACGTCCTCACCCAAGTGATATGACAGATTTGATGAACCCCATGGAAGGTCTCACCTTCCCTGGAGAGTGGATTGAGGGGTGGGGTGGGGAATTGGTGAGGAACATGGCAGGATGGGAGAGAAAGGGAGCTATTATTGATATGGAAAATAAGAATGTTTCTAAATTAAATAAATTAATAGAAAAATAAAAATTAAAAATTAAAAAATGTGTAATCCTATTGTATATATGTTCTAATGTAGCGATCTGCCTTTTTAACTTAAATAGTATTATATTAAAATATTATGTTTAGAATTTTTATTTTCAAATAAGTTTTATACTCCTTTTATGTTGTTGTATATTATTTATGATTTCTTAAAGCTTGCCTGAGTTATCAGAAAGCAAAGTCAGTGACAAATTATAGAAGTCAGGCAGTGGAGATACATACATTTAATCCCAGGAGCCATACTGGCTAGCCAAGCAGTGGTGATGCAAGCCTTTAATCCCAGGACTCAGAAGACAGGCAGATGGATATCTGAGTCCAAGGCCACCTTGGCCTACACAAATATGAAGAGTAATATAGCCCTTGCCTTTGATCTAAATATTTGGGATCACGTGCCTTTAATCCCAGCACTAGGAAGGTAGTGACAGGAGTTATATGGCTGATCAGAGAAAGGAATACAAGCAGGAAGGGACAGGAACTGAGAGTTATTGCCTCTAGGATTTATAGAGACAGTATTTGCCATTTAAGCCTGAGAGGTAAGATCTACTGGCTTGGCTAGTTTGCGTTTCAATGTTCAGCTTCAAGCTTGAACTTCAATGTCAGTATCTGGGTCTTTTTACTTTTCCTCTTACAATTTGACTCATAAGACCTTGAAATATCATCAATTATGTACAACCTAAAAATAAAGAAATCAAAGTCCTTTATATTTCATAATATGTCTACTATTACAAACATTGAAAGTAAACTTTAACAACCACTAATAAGTGTACTTCATAAAAATATTAATACTATATCTTTAAAATATAGCTTAGTTTAATAAATATTTCATTTTGAAAATTTTAATATTCTTAATTGAACAAATATGATTAAGTGGGATCTGTGAGTGTGTGTATGCGTGTTTAGGCATGTATGATCTCCTTACCTGATTCAAACTTTTCTGAACTCATATTTAAATACTCTAATTACGAGTTCCACTTTTAGGCATTGTAAGTGAAAATTTCATATTAACATGATCTCCTTTGACATATACACTCCATCATTATCTGGCTATAGTCAGGTCAGATATGCATAATGCCTATAAAGTTTTTCTCAGATATTTATTTGTATTTAAATTACAGCAGGAAGATTGAGTCATGGAAAGAACAGAGGTAAGGCAAGAAAAGAGATAACTATAATAGAGAGAGCCAGTATAGGTTTTACAAGAAATTTTGCTCTAGGAAAAAGTCCAGAGGTCTACAAGGATGACCCCAAAAGGAATCTAAGCAATACTGGAGAGGCTTCCTTAAATGCCCTATCCTGATAATGAGATTGATGACTACCTTATATGCCATCCAAACGCCTTCATCTAGTAGCTGTTGGAAGCAGAAGCAGGCACCCACAACTAAACACTGAGACAAACTCCTTCAATCCAGTTGCAGAGAGTGAGGAGTGATGAGCAAAGGGGTCAAGACCAGGCTGGAGAAACTCACAGAAACTGCTCACATGAACAAGGGGGAGCTCATGGAATCCAGTCTAATAGCTGGGAAACCAGCATAGGATTGGCCCAGACCCACTGAATGTGGTGTTAGTTGGGAGGACTGGGTAGTCTCTGGGGCCTCTGGTAGTGAATCAGTATTTATCTCTAGTAAACAAAGGGACTTTGGGATACCATTCCGCATAAAGGGATACTTCCTCAGCCTAGACACATGGGGGCGGGTCTGAGCCCTTCACAAAATGATATGTCCAGCTTTGAAGATTCCCCATAGAAGGCCTCACCCACCATGGGGAGCAAAAAGGGGACCGGGTTGTGGGGAGGAACAGGGGAGGAAAGGTAGGTCCGGGAACTGGGACTGACATATAAAATAAGCTTGTTTCAAATATAAATAAAAATTATAAAAAAATGTATTTACAACTACACAATCATATAACAATTCCACAATAAAATGTGACTTCATTTAACTGTTTTAATTTCTCAGGAAAATATTGTTTTACTCTATGAATACCATGTTGTCCTTGCATAAACACAACCTTAATAACAATAACAAGAGAGAAATAATAACTTGTGAACTGTCAATATTGAGTAATCATCTTGGTTTTGAAAATTCAGATAATTAAGCTGACAGCCTTGCTTAAATAAATTTTATGCAGCCAAGTTATTACTAAGTAAAACAATAGTCTCATGATTTGCTAGCTAAAATGTCAGTAATTCTCCAAACATCAATGTCTTCTAAAATGTTTCATTTTCAGTGTTAAGTTGGGAGCTAGCCATTGCATTACTTTTCTCATGGTATCCTTGGCATATTAACATATGTATTTAGTCTCTTTTAATTTCTTCATAATAGCTTAAGCAACTATTTAAAATGCATAACTCGTTTTTCTAAACATGAATAGTATATTAAATTTCAATGAATAACATCTGCATAATAAAACAGCATAAGAGAAAAAAATGTATTCTGTTTATATGATTTCAAATCCTGAAAATTAGCATTGCTTATATACACACTTATGTTCACTTTATACAATCCTGTCTTTAATGTTTTGAAATCAGTTTCCAGTAAGCATCTACAATGTACTTTTCTGTTAGCAATTACAGTGGATGCGGAAGCTGATTGACATCACAACTTAGGAATAGTATCAAAGGAGCCTTATGTTTTGATTGTAAACATTATCATTATCAATGAAGAGATTCCTGGTGATTTGTATATATTTCAGTTTACTTGTCTTAAAAGGTCTATACAAACAATTGTGTTGTAGGTGTTAATTTTACTATCTCTTATTTTCTTCATTAGCAACTAATATGATAATCAAATCCTAGATTTATATTAAAAATTCTGAATGCCAGGAACTGCCAATTCATTTTATTTAGAAATTTTTGTCTCCAGGTAAGAAATTTATGTGAAAATGGATTATATATGAATTCAGAGTACGCCAGAAGCAGTATGATTTAAATATTTTGTAGCACTTATTCATGCAGATGGCAAGTTGTTGGCTTTCCATGACAATAAAATGTGTGCCTGATTTGAGGCAAAGTTATTTGCTGCATATTTGTATATTCTGTCATCACAGAAGCAGAACATTCAAATTAAGGATTTAAAATATCTGTTTTGCTATCTCCTTACAGTAACATGATCAAAACAATTGGATGGCTTAGGTTTGGAGGCGAAAAAAATGCACAGAGATTCTGTATTAGAGACATTGAATGTGAATGGCTTTGACTTTTAACTGAGGTTTTTTTCTTTCTATTTCATGAATTAATTATGAATAATAACACATTTTTCAGAAACTTGGGAAGTTCCCTGGTAAGGAATTCTGCACATTGATATTCTAAGGAAAGCCTCATGTTCTTTAGCTATATTTCCCTTTTAGTTATTTTATGAAGCTATTAAGGAGTTTATTCTGGTCACAAGACTGAGCTCAGTGAACTCTAAAGGAGTACTAATCTCTACATCCATTGCTATTCCCTGTCTTGGCTTCTGTCAGTGTGCTCGTAAACTTTTTATCTGCTTCTGGGTGTCCATCACACTCTAGGGGCTAAAGCACCTACCCTGCAAAGGAAAGAGAAAACAAATGCTTCAAAACAGTTTCCTTTGACCTCTGATGCTATAAGTGGCTTTCAAACCAAGTAGGCTGATCAACTGAGGAGTTTACATAACAATATAAATGAAGATACGTTTACCCTAGTGGTATTAGACGCTTTTTTTTAATTAAATGACACATATCTTGACCCTATAACAAAAGATGTTATTCACAACCCTGTTTGCTTGCACTTCAGGTATTTTCTTATTACATGAAAAGCAGCCACTTTGAAGCTCAAAATCTTATATGGTTTAGTAACAAATGATTATGTATATAAAACCGTCCTATTACAAATGAAGGGGATGACCATGCTGTGCCTCATCTAACCCTTTTTTATGGATTTATACTTAATATCCAAATACTGTGATCATATTACATGTTCCATTCAAATTGTAGACTGAGGAAGAACGTACACATAACCCTACAGAGACAGTCATCTGATATGTTAAGCAGGCTTACACGAGTCTAAAGATGAATGGATGTGGTGATTTTTGTTATATGGAACATAAAATAAAAAGTTGTAACAAGCATTCATTCATAACACCAAGCATTCATTTCAGCTTTTTTCATGTGTGCAGATAGTACACGGAATAGTCAAATTTTAATTTCAACTGAACAATGAACAGTAATTTATTAAAAGCATTTTTCAGTATTTCACGAGGCACACAAATGGAAAATATTTGTTTTATAAGCAATAGTAACTAAAAATGAAATGTAACCATATTTTACATTTGAAAAATGTGGCATGTTCGTTGGACTATAACCTCTTTTCTCTTGAAATGATATATTTTCATTGTACTCAATCTGACCATATAGATTGATTTTCCCTATCTGAGAAGAGTATATTAAGTGACAATTTTTAATATATAATACCTGTATCATGTTTTTCATGACAAAGTAGAAGTGCAGAAAATTTAAAATGTTTTCACACTTGTTTTCGAAAATTGTACTTGCTAAGAAGAGAATTAAAGTTCAGCCTGGAAAGCATGGAAGTATGATTGTGATTCCAGCACTCAGGGTCTGAGGCATGGGGATAGAAAGTTTGAGGCTACTCAGTTTGACTTCCTAAGGAATTCCAAGCCAATGCTATTTATGCATTGAGCAATTCCTTGCTTGAAAAAAAGCAAACAAAAAAATAAAATAACAAGAAACATACTATCTGTAAGTATAGTGTAAAACACTAGCTTCTCAAATATATTCTGACTTGAAATTAAAATTAATTGGGAAGAACAAACACTGTCTTCTACATTAGTACATAATTGCTGATTTACAAAATTACATATTTAACAAATTTGCTACTATTAAGAACATTATAATTAATATCTTTGGATAGATCTATTAAATATATTGTCTTTTATGGCTTCAAATGTTGTTACTTTTAAAATAAAAATCTTAAAATATTTTATAAATATAGTTTTACACAAAAATGAATACTAATGAAGTGAAATTAATACAGAACTTGGCCTGAAAAGTTGGTAATTTTGACTTAGATTTGCTTATTATTTTTCCATATTCCTAGATAATTCAAAACTATAAATTCTGAGAATAATCTCAAACTATCCCAAAAGCTCCAAAAAGAGGAGTCAACCATAACTTTTTCTAAAAATAGCACAAAATAACTGATTCAATTTTTGAATAAAATAGATTATTCTTTTATTCCTCACTCAAGAATCTAAAATCACATAATATTTTTGTTATTAAATTTTATTTTATTAGGAAGATTTTATGATGAATGATATAAAATTAAAAGGGTAAGGTTGTCATATATTTTACTCATATCTGATTCTATATAGACAAAAATATATTAAATGTATCAGAAACCTATATAAATCTAGTTGGCCTCACTTGTGTTCTTAAAGAATATACAATTCTAGCTGTCACAGAGAAAAAAAAGTTTCGATACCTAGGGTTACTCAGTGAAATAACTTTCTTACTTTCACTTTTAGATGCAGTTGCTTAAAGAAATGGTCTTCTCAGGAAACCCATAGACATTAATCAAATTACAAGCTATTTCTCTGTTATCCTCCTATTGGAAATCTTGTTTTTATCTGATTTATTCCCTGTCTTTTTCTTTCTCCTACTGTGAAGAATTTTAAACTTTTTTTCTACTTAGTTTACGCAGAAGGTATAAAGAAGCACTCAGAATTATTTATTTATATGTGAAGTGGACTGATTATCTCATTACTATTTTTCATAGTGTTTATTATAGCTTAAATCATTGAACCATTGTTAATGATTAAAGTAAAATGTGGAATATATGTATAATTAAAAATAAAATGAGAAATGAATGGTTAATTTTTCATATAAAATAAACAAATAAATCTTTGTAAATAGAAACTAAATTTTGTGATACCTACAGAATGAATCAATTTTGTAATGATAATGGAAGAAAATTAGGGATAAAAATTTTTGAATAAATGTATGAATAGAAATTTCAATTCTGATTACTATGATAGACGTATCTCTGTATTCTAAATTTAATTTCTAAATTTTTTTTCATTCAATTTTGATTGATATCTTTGAAAAAAGTGATGTATTCAAAATTGTATTTCCAAGTACATAGGAATATATTTGTATGGTATCTATCATGTTATGTGATGCATACTCTTGTATGTTATTCAATATTGCTTGACTGAAAACTAATTTTTCCAACCTTTGGAATATGAACCCTGTACCAACCGGAAGAGCTCCTTTATCAGAGATTAAAAACAGAAAAGTAAAGCAATTTTGGATAGGGCAAATTATGCCATTTTTGTAAACATAAACCTATGTTCACCAGAGTTCAAAATAATTCTAATAAATATAATAGAAAAATAAAATAGTATTGAATAAGTGATGGTTATGCTTTTTAAGCTTGGAAAGTAAGCAGATTTTATGGGAAATATAAATTAAATTCCCAAATTTTACTATGTAAGATATGACATATAATAAGCTAAAACATATCTTTGTTTGACAAATATATTTTTGGAGGAGAGAAGTAGAAATTAGAGAAAAGGAAATTATTTAACAATATGCTCAGAAGGAACATTTTTTGCAAAAAGTGACAAAATAACATGTACAATGAGTAATCTCAATAAACTGACTTCCCTTTCTTCACTTTGTAGAAAGTCAGTTGCCTTGCTTTGTTAGATTATGTCAGATTATGTGCCTATTCACAGTAGTTTATTATCATTTCAGATTTGGTTAATGAGACAAATGAGTAAACATCTTTTAAAAATTAATTATGAAAAAATACAAAGATATATAAATACTAAGTTATAAAATTATTTCAGAATATAGATTAGGAATTTATGAGGCTACTGAACAAACACGTTTTATGTTGATATATTCTCATTCTCCTATTTCTCAAAATGGTAATGTTCCATGCATTTAAGCAGTATGACCCTATGTCAAACATATCTCCATTTCTGTGAATTAATTAACTCAAATGGAAAACTTATCTGAAGCAAACACTGCCTAAAGCATCATGGAGATTATTCTTTTAAATATCCTACCAGGTTGATTAAATATGCAATGGCATTATTGTCACTTTCATGGGAGTGTATATGGAACAGAGAAATATGCGACCTCCTCAAGCCACAGATTGTGTCAGATAAAGATCTTTAGCCTGTAAATTGTTCTTATAACCACTATAGCACATATTGTTCTGAAGGAAAGCACACTGAAGATTCTTATCTTACTAGATAAGACCACTTTGCTTCTTTGGTTGAACTGAAGGGTATGTAAATTATGCATCAGTGCTGGTTGGGAGCCTATGTGTGTAAAAATTTCCAAATTTCTTATGCAATAACACTGTGTACGTTGTCTATGATTATTAGTTCTGATCACTTTGTAATGAGTACATAAGGGCACATATGTAGCTAGTTAAGAGCCAAGAATGGGAAAGAAAAATGTAAAATTAGCTATGATGCATAAGAGCAGTATCTCAGTACCAGTGACAAAAAAAATGATCCTATTTTTTTTCTCTCACTCACTATTTATAAATAACATTGATTCTGTGCCATGCACCTGTCTCAAAATCATGTTGTGCAGTGGCACTGCTTCATGTTCTTCATTTTTATGCACTGTACTAGACCAGAACTTTGACCATTGAGCTACAAAAACAGTTTACTTGTCACAGTATACAGCCACTTAAGGTACACTTAACTGAGTAGTTCCACAAAGCATACTGCTTTGTGTTACATTTTGGACACACTAACATTTCAGGAATTACTTTATTTAAATACTTGTCCACTCTCAAAGGTTTACTAATTGCTAGAAAAGTATAAGATTTGATGTTTATTTTTTGATTTGTCCCTGAAGGTGTGAAGAGAAAAGAAATGCAATGACCTCATTGTCATTTTACACTCTGTCCTTGTTTGTGTAGATTAATACTAAGGGTGAAGAAGCCAAGTGAAGAATCTATGTTAATTGTGAGGTGTAGGGTTTTTCCACCCATCGCCTGGTCTTGTCCCACTGCCACACCAGCCCAAATTAACACATAGAGACTCTGTATTTGATATAGTGCTGTTGGACAGTTACTTGTTTAGTATTGGCCAGCTCTGTCTTAATTATTAACCCATTTCTTTGTATTTCTGCGTGGTCTTACCAGGGAGAAGTGGCTGGCAGTTTTGCTTTCTACAGACTCTCCATCTTGACTCCTCCTTACTACTTCCTCTTTCCTCCTGGTCCCCTAGTCCCTCCTATCTTCCTTTCCTATTGGCCAACAGTACTTTATTCATTAACCAGTATGAGAAACATATTTACAGAATGACATCTGCCATCAGTTAATAACCTAATATTTTGTTGATATTTACTTTTATAAATATTAACTTTAATAATGCATCAATTGTCACTCTACTTGAGTTAGAGTGCACTTTCCAGTTAGAACAATTTAAAAAAAAAACTATAAAATTCTGTATTGAAATATCTATCACAATGTCCAAACACCAAAGGATGGCACAATCCCTTGACACTTTATTGAAATAATAAGGATCTATGGAAATGGCTACATTAAGATGCCCAAGCTTCATGTGATACACCAGCATATAGACAAAATGAGTGTCTCATCATTTTCTTGAGTCACCTGCATGGGTTCGCTACCAGCATAGTTACAAAACCAAAATGCGGCAGAATATTAAATGATTAAAAACCAGAAAGGCCAGAGTTCAGACATAAAGAACATGGCAGATAACAATTAAAAAAAAATTGGTCTTAATGAAAGACAGATGAGAATCTGTCAATGTCCTTGTCCAGCCTATACACACAAGAGGAGGTAAACAGAGGCCTGTTCTGGGCCATCTTTTGGTGCCATGTTTGGAGCCTCCTGAGGCCTAACCACTGTGCACAGGGGAATCCATCATGGAAACAAGCCCAGCCAGAGTCTGCCAATGTCTTAGACCCACCTCCAACTATGGAGGATGCAAGCATGGGCCTGTTTCAGCCTGCTGTCTGGTGCCCTGACAGAGCCTCCAGAGTCCTTGAGACTGTACTGGGGAACCTGCCCTAGCAGATAAAGCCATCCAGAATAGATGGCTAGTTGTGCCTCAACACACATGGAGATAGAATCTAACACAGTAACTGGCAATTCCATTCTTATGCATATTCCCAAATGATCTATATCCATGCAACCAACATCTATTCAACTATGTTCATAAGAGCATTATTTGTAATAGCAAGAACCTGGAAGCAAGGAACATGCCTCTCAACTGAAGAATAGATAAAGAAGATTCAGCAGAAAAAAAAAAAACAAAAAAAACAATGGAATCTTGAAATTAGCAGGCAAATGTACAGACTTAAGGAACCATCCATAGTGAGGTAACCCAATCACAAAAATAGAAACATGATATGGACTCTCTCATATATGGACTTTAGACATAAAACAAAGGATCACCAGCCTATAATTCATACTGCCAGAAAAACTAGGATATAAGGAGGAACCTAAAAGATACATACAAGGTCCCTCACAGAAGGGGAAAAGAACAAGATCTCCTGAGCATATTGAAATTGGGGGGGGGCAGTGAGTAGAGAGGGAGGTAAGAGGAAGAGAAGGGGAGGAGAGGAGAATATGTGAGACTAAGAATACTGATACTGAGCCAGTGAACGAATAAACGAGAAAAAAAGAAAGAAAGGAAGGAAGAAAGCAAGAAAGAAATTCGATAAAAGAGGGAGGAGCCATTATAGATTTGAAGAGAAAACTTATTCTAGAGAAATGTCCAGACGACCGAAACTAACAATCTGAGCAACATTGGACAGTAGAGAGGCTACCTTAAATGCCTTTCTCTGATAATGACATTTATAACTAACTTATATACCATCATAGATTCCTCATATAGTAGTTGAAGGATACAGAAGCAGATACTCACAGCTAAACACTGAGCAGAACTCCTGGAATGCAGTTGTAGAGAAGGAGGAGTCATAAGCAAAAATCCACAGCTGACCCGAACAAGTTGGAGCACATGGACCGCCCCCAACCCCAGTCTGATAGCTGGGCAACCAGCACTGTACTGACTAAGACCTCCTGAACAGGGGTCTCAGTTAGAAGGCCTGGCCAGTCTAAGGGACCTCTGACAATAGAACCAGGATGAATTTCTGGTGCATGAAAGGACGTTGGGAGCCCATTTCCCATGGAGGGATACTTCCTTAGCCTAGAGGTAGGAGGAAGGGCCTAGAACCTACTGCAAATCACTGGACAGATTTTGATGATACCTCCTGGAAGGCATAACCCTCCCAGAGGTGTGGGTGGGGAATGAGACAAGAGGGGCCATTTGGGGGTATGGTAGTGAGGGAGGGAGAGGTTACTGAGATAGATATGTAAAATAAGGAAAAATTACACACACACACATGGCATAGTTAAACTTACTGAATTGGTGATATATCTTTTTAACACAGTTCTCAAATTTATCTCAAAGGTATATGTATAAAATAAAATAACATAAGGAGATAAAGGAGATACATATTGGAAAGAAGCCAAACTTTCACTATTTGCATATGATATGGTAGTTTACATAAGTGACATGAAAAGTCCTATCAGAAAAATCCTATAGCTGATTAACACATCCAGTAATGGGACAGGTTATGAAATTAACTTAAAAAACATGTTGCTCTCCTATATTTAGATGACAAACATGCTGAGAAAGAAATCAGAGAAATATCACCATTTATTATAGCCACAAACAACATAAAACATTTTGAAGTAACTCTAAGCCAACAAGTTAAAAACCTGTACGAAAAAAAACTTTAAGTATTTAAAGAAAGATATTAAAGAGGATATGAGAAAATGGAAAGATTCCCCATGCACTTTGCCAGATAGGATCAACATAGTAAAAATGGCAAGCTTACCAAAAGCAATCATCAGCTTCAATGCACTTTCCATCAAAATTTTTCACAGACCTTGACAGAACAATACTCACATTTATATGGAAACAGAAAATTCCCAGTATAGCCATAATAATCCTGTACAATAAAAGAACTTCTACAAGCATCACTTTCCCTGATTTGCTAAATTTTTTAAAAAATTATTCTTCCTACTTTAGACACTATGCAGATTTCTCAATGGAACAGTGTATTAAATTACATAATGAGGTCTTATGTGTTACTGGAACTTATTTTGTTACCATTAATGATGGATCTTAAACACATAACTTAAATTCTAAGAAAGTCTGGAAGCATCATTTTTATCAAAAGAGCAATACCAGTCTATAATATAAATTTGTGTTCCCATGAAAACCAAAAAGTCACATGTACTTTGTCAAACTTATATGTACTTCACACTTATTTATATTTTTTTCAGATTATTTTCATGATATTATGAAATTAAATAGAAATATTTTATATATATGTATGCATGCCTATATATACATACAACTAGGATATATATGCAGATAGTTGATTGACTGTAAACAAAGTATATATTCATTTTCATAAATAAAGCAAGTAAAGCACTTCTTTTTTTCTAATGATTAATATCATGTGTTAACCAGACAATTTGCTATGGGTACAGTACTTAAATATTAGTTTAAAAAATTGCTTTTAATTAGAACTAGAGGTTTAGCACACTGGTTAAGAGCATTTTCTGCTCTTCCAGATGACCAGAGTTCTATGACACAATTGATAGCTGCTTGTAATTTCAATTCTTGGGAAACATGGTATTCTTTTATGATTTCTATTGATAATGAAGCATTCATGTGATGCTAAGACATGCATACAGGAAACACACTCAAGCACATAAAAATAATTTCAAATTAACATTTGAGCGAGAAGGTAATGAGTGAAACAGGTTATACTTTAAAATGTAGCTATATAGCATAAGATTAAAAAAAAAAATAATGTGGCACCAAAAGAGAAAAAACTCTACAAAACTGAATCTCTTCCCCTATTTAGCTGTTATTGTATTGTATATTTTGAGCTATAACTTCACATTTTCTTCCCCCTGAATCCTAGTAGCCACAATATTGTTCTCAACATATTGACCTTATTCTCTTGTTTTTACTTCCACAAACAATGACAACATGTAATATACACCTAACGTAAAGTAGGAAGTGTCTCCAAATACATCAAGATTGTGGCATGCACCCTAAAATTAATGCTTTTTATATGGCCTCCATTTGTCATGTTACTTATTCTTTTTATTTTATGGCAGTTAAAAAAGTAACAAAGGCCTTTGGTCACATATGCACAGTTGGTAAATACTTTTTTCTCATTTGTAGCTCAACTTCAGTTTCTTTTTTTTCCATTTATTGTATCAAGTATTTTGGTAGATTTTGTCTCATTTATGTGCTTTTGCAGAGTAAGTGTTGGTGTGACGCTCAAGAAACCATTGCTCATTTCAATAGTAAGGAGTTCCTCTTCCACATTTTTCTTTTTGGAATGTTACATTTTCAGGGGTTATTTTTGTGAGTTGAATTTTACATATGGTGAAAGACATTGAGGTCACTCTTATCTATGATATTCTCTTTCCAATATTTTCTAGGTTCCTTTTATCAAAAAATCAACATATATATATATATATATATATATATATATATATATATATATATTGTTTGTAGAACAATGCTTTCTAAAAAAAATTGTTCTTGTTTTTCTCTTGGTCTATATATGACTCTGAAATTATTGCCCAGTTTTGAATATGTTGTGTTTGTTTTATTTTTAATCAGGAATTGTACTGTTCACAACTTGTAGATAGATTGGAAAGGGAAATTGACTATCAATATTCCACTAAGTTTCTACCAAATATTTATATATTTAGACAGCATTTTTCAAAATGTTAGTACTTTGATTATTTACAATTAACATTTTTGTATAAACATTGTGACTTAACAGAATCTATCATTTCTAAAATATGCTTTTCTGAGGAATGATTAAAAATTGATGGTTGCTATTGTAGGGAAAGTCAGATTTATTCATGGCTCTGTGTCTAGAGAGTATTCCCATGAAATTTTCTCATACTTATACATATATAGGCAGGTGGTATATGATGAGATATGTCATTCTGTAAATATGTTTGTTTTATTGGCTAATGAATAAAGCACTTTTAGTCAATAGGAAAGCAAGATAGGCAGCTTTAGGAGACAAAGAAGAGAGAGAAAGTAGTGAGGAAGAGATACAAGATGGAGGACAGAGAGAGTAGAAAGCTGGGCCCTCTCTCTGGTAAGATAAGACCACATGGCAATACTTAGGCTAATAGAAATGGTTAATATATAAGACACAGCTAGCCAATAAGAAATGCTAGTAATAGGCTAACAGCATTATATCAAATATAGCGTCTCTGTATGTTATTTGAGGCTGGCGTGGCTGTGGCTTCAGGCTGCTGGAAAAACATGCTCATATCAGGTATAAATAGAAACAACTACATGAAGTTGGAGGAGAAAAATAGTGGTGACATTGGGAAGAAGTTTAAGAGTGTTGTAAACTATATGCATAAATATAAAATAAAGTATTTTTAAAATAAAACATTTTTTTCTGAAAATAAAAGTACATGTATACATTTTGAGATACTTTTCTTGAAAGAAAAGTGATGGCTGTGTTTGTGATGTAATATTTACCAACAAGGATTTCAATAAATTTTGATGGCTTACAGGATGAAAAGTATTGAGAAAAGGTAAGAATTGAAAATAAGCAAATAAACATAAATAATAACACTTACATGGAAACAGAACAATAGAGAACTAAATGAATGTGAGTTCCAAAATCCAGAGATGTGTCACTATAGCAACCTCAAAAATTGAAACGATTCTCTTATATCCAATATCAATTTTCATTGCTCTACTATGATATCATTAATGGTCTTGATTAACCTGCTTAGTAACCTGAGGCTCAAAACTTGTTGTTACCTATAGCGTTTATATTTATATAACACACATGCCTAATCTATAAATTTTATAACTCTTAAGTTTATAATATGTTTGGAAATCAAAACAGTCCCCACTAATCCACACATAGCCCTAATATTGGGATTTTAGTGGAAGCCTACATTACATTTTGTGATATTTTAATAAGCTTTCTTAAGAAGAAGAATTCAACAATACTTTATTAGATAAATATAAACTAGTGACTTTGTCTTCCTGTCCAAAGAACAGGTTTATTATAAAATTACTACTAAATATGTGTGCAGCATATCTTATATGTCCTGTGACCACTAATTAGCCCATTGCTTCAATGATAAAAAGCAGCCTTAATCTAAGACCAGCAAGTTTAATTCTAACATGCTGTCCAATATAGTACTGTGAAGCTCTGTCACCAGTGAGTTTAGTCAAACCTGACAGCAAATTAAATAACTTATCACCAGTTGAGTCCCTGCAGCATGGTAATTAAAATCCACTGAATTCACTTTCAATCAAAAGTTAATGAAGAAACCAAAGAGGATACCCCACCCAGCTCTCATGTACTTCTCAAGGATTATCATGCATTGCTTTGCCTTAGAGGATGAGAGAGTTCCATTACAGCATACACTGATATACTGAATTACTTTCATGGAAAGCATTTTAATATAGGGGAAGTTTGATGAGAGAAACTACATGAATTACATTAAAATGTATGACATTTTATTTGAAATTAGTTATTATTTTTCTTTAAAGACAGATTTTCTTAGTGTAGTCCTATCTGTCCTGGAACACAGAGATCAGCCTGCATCTGCCTCCAGAGTGCTGGAATTAAAGGGTGTGCATCAAAACTGTATCAAACACTGTGTTTCCTCAAATATTTTTAATTTAATAATAGTATGGTGGGGAAAAACTATGATATCTAGAAAATGGTATTTGATTTATATAAATAATTAAATGAATTTATCTAATGTTTGAATTGGGTAATTGTTATAGTTATAAATCTTAGGAAAACAAAAGCAGTTTTCCCCCCAGGGAGCAGAGTACATGGAGCATGCCAGAATGCCTAATCTGGGGTTCCATGATAGACTGCTTTTTTAAGGAAAATAAGCTGCTGAAACTAAATCCGAACTTTGGTATTGAAGGCATTTGAGTGATGGGTAAAAGCAACATATGTAATGGACTTTTTGATAGCAAATGTATTACCCTAAAATTAATGTCAAAATACTCAGAACTATATAAAGCTTGTCAATCTTCTCAATGTTGTCACCCTTTAATACAGTGCCTCATTGTGAAGTAACCATCAACAATCAAATTTTTTCATTGCTACATTATAACAGTACTTTTGCTGCCATTATGAACGGTAATGTAAGCATCTGTGGTTTTTGATGGTCTTAGGAGACCCCCAAAGCGGTCAGGACTCACAGTTTGAGAAGCACTAATATAAAGTGAATAACTAATCAACAGGGATTGCCTTTGATAAATGGATCATAGCAATTCAATAAAAAGGGGAAACAAATAGAATAAAAAACTTACAAAATATTTTCTGACTATAAATTAATATTTGATATTAAGTAGACAGGATAAAATGAAATACATATCAGGGAAATATGCTGTAGAGTTTATATACCATAGTGACCTAAATTTTATAAATATGACCTTTGAATGACTATGTAAATGTCAGCATGATATAATAAAGAATTAAGATTGATATTTATATAAACTGAGGTAAAGTACTGGAAAGTCATGCTAATTGGGAAATAATCTCTCATGTATATAGAGAAAACTGCATAGATCTATTTATGAGTAAATCACATTTCTTTATAGTTTTTAGAATTATGATTTGTTAGTCATTGTCAAAATGTATACATAAACATGCATATATCATATGCAGCGCTTCAAATAGATAAATTTATTTAATTGTAAATTATAAAACCTGCAATAGGTTTTTTGATTGCATGCCTTTAGAAACTTGAACCATATCACACTTTCAATGAAATAAACAAAACCACAAAAATTATAGTAATATATTTTACTTCCAAATTAACTATGTTCTCATCTCTATTCATTTACTCAGACAAGGGGGTTACTATATTAAAAATGCAGCTAAGAACTTGTGTTTACTTTTTTTATACACTGATATAATGCACTATCTTGACTAAATTGATTTCAAGGTCTATGAATTTGCAAGTTCATTCAGTGAGTTCATATGAAAAGCATACTTGTTAACACTATGCAAATTCAGAGCATGAGGAAATAATAGCTTGAACGTATTATTCAGCTCAAAATATTTAAAGGTCACAAAAGAATGAATAGGAATGCACCTAGAAATATATTTCCTAGATTTTGATACTGTCTTTAGAAAAATAATAATTGTTAAATTTATCAATGGAGCTTGTTAAATGAAAGAATACTGTAAAATATGAACCTGTTTTTAATGTAAAATGTCAGTGACATTGCACTAAGGTGTTATTCTGATTTTTTTTTAATTTAAATTGTCAACCCAGTGCATTATTTTCACATATTTTACTAGCTATGAGCTTAAATAAAAAACAATAGACTTGAAAATTGGAGAAATCGTGAAGCTTGACTGTCTGGCATTCTCATTACATTTTGAGACTATTCTTTGATTTTCTGAAATCACTACATTTATTATTATATTGTAGTTCTTGAAAGAATTATAGAACTTCATTTGGGTATTCATTCTTCAAGTAGAGACTGAGTAGAAAACACTTCTCCAGATTGAGTTGGCAAATGATAACACTAAATTTGTGTTTATTTTTAATAGTCACCTCATTTCCTTTCTGTTTAAATCTCTGTTCCACAGCAAATACACTTACTGGACATTAAGTTTCTATAATGAGCAGGATTATCTCTATTTTATTAGGAAGATTGGATTATTAGTGTTTCTTGTGCTTTTCTGACCAAATTGTTATTTCCAATGATGTAGTATCTATTTACCCTGGAAGTACATTTTGTTTTGAACTAGGAGAAAATTGAAGTTCAATTTAATTTTCAGGGTATTTCAGATGGTTCCATTACCAATATTCTCTCCTGTCCTGCTTCTTCAATGCTCTTCTGAAACATTATTTGGCACTCCAGGTACAGGAAAATAGTTGAGAATTATATCAATCAATGATATTTATTTAAAGAAAGTACCAGGTTATTATTCAGCATTCACCTACAAAGCCCTGAAAGACCTTAATGCAAATTGTCTCCTTGACTTATATGGATAAAGGCTTTACTTATTATCTCAAAGAAGGAAGAAAAATATAACAGCTCTTGGGATTTTATGAAATAAAGATGTCATCAATAGGAATGTGCTTATGAAGAAAAATTCATACTCTAATGGAGTGTATTTCTTTAGAAACTTGGAAAGAATAGTGGACATTAAAGAATGTTATCATGAAAATAAATTTGTGTGGCCTATTCCATTAGATAAAAATAGCATTTGTATACATTACATTTAGTTACAAATTATCTCTTTTTTCATTGGTGTGGTTCATGTATTCTACTTTTACTATAGTATAAGTTTCTTTTCACAGGAGCAATGCTGTTCTTTATATGTCCATTTGCAACTAGACCAAGAATCATCAATATCTCTACAACTAGGAGAAAGTGAAGGGGATAGAGGAAAGCATGTGTAACTAGGAAGATTGAGTCAGGGTAGGAATGTAAGACAGAAGAGAATGAGAGAGAGAGAGAGAGAGAGACAGAGAGAGAGAGAGCAAACAGAAAAGAGGGAGTCATTATGGGTTTGAAGAGAAAACTGAACCTAAAGTAATGTCTAGAGACCTACAAGACTGACTCCATCTGACAATTTGAGCAACAGAGGAAAGGCTACCATAAATGTCCTTCCCGGACAGTGAGATCAACAACTAAGTTATTCACCATCATGGAGCCCTCATCTAGTAACTGTTGGAAACAGAAACAAATACCCATAACTAAACACTGAGTCAAACTAGAACCCAGATGCAGAGAGAAAGGACAGGACCAAGTTGCAGAAACACATAGAGAGAGCTGACCTCAACAAGGAGGAGCTGATGGGCCACCCACACTGGTATCTGGGAATCCAGCATGGGACTGACTCAGACCCCTTGAATATGTGTCTCAGGTAGAAGGACTGAGTAGTCTAAGGGACCTCAGACAGTGAAACCAGGATGCATTCCTGGTGCATAAAAGGAACTTGTGGACACATCCCCCATGGAGGGATGCTTCATTAACCTAGAGACAGGAGAAAAGTCCTAGTCCCTACTAGAAATGACTTGAGAGATTTACATGACCCCACCTGGATGGCATAGCCCTACATGTGGAATGGGGATGGGGGGATGAAAGGGGAGGGTGGTCAGAGTGCATGTGAGGAGGGAGAGGATAAGAGGGAGGGAGGGAGGCAGGGAGGCAGGGAGGAGGAAATGGTATTGACATGTAACATATAAAATAATAATAAAAAAGAAAACATGAAAAGTGATTTGAAAAAAAAAAGAATGATCAATGTCTGTAAAATGCTTGTTATGTGAAGAGATATGAGAGATATGGAATAAAGAAAATATTCACTTGGAATTTCTTTAAATAAATGTGTGTGTTGAAAATTTCTAAATAATCCCATATAATAAAGGGTAGAGCAAGAAGGGTTCATTGAAACTGAAGAAACCTATCCAGGCCCTGGTTACATTTCATACATCTGATATCTTTTATGTTTCAAATTATTATATTAATATATTTGCATTCAGATAATTTGTTAAATGACAAATACATATGTGTGAATTGTGAAATGTTTTTATTTCTTGTCTTCTCTGTCTTTGAATCCAGCAATATTTCCATCACCTGTTTGCTATATACCTTGAGCCTTAAGAAGAGGGGATGCTCTATGCAAGTTTTATTTAGGGATAACCATCCTGCAGATTCTAATAGATTCTTATTGTCTGCTCATTTATAAGCTATGGGGCTCTATGTTTATCTTGAACTAATGCAAAAGAACTTCACCGATGAGTGTTTATAAACGCACTAATCTTTGTATATAACAATAAGCACTAGGAGTTAGTTTAGTAAAATATCTACCTAGCACATTAATAGTAATAAAATCTCCCTAGGGCCTAACCCTGTCAAGAGAGAGGTGTTGGCCCTGATAATAGTGACAGCAATGGGTTTTATTTGAGGATCAAATTAAAGATTAATTGACAAATGAATGATTAATAAATAAAATAACATAATATTAGGAATAATTTAGTTTCTGTTTACAATATGAAAAAGTCATATCAATTTCCTGTATGTTTATGTAACCTGATAAATGTCTTGTCTCATAGGAGTTTGTCTAAGTATAAATATTCAAATATATTCACTTATGTATATTTTTGTAAATTTTAGATAAATGTAATTAGAATATTAACTTTTTGTAAAAAAAAATTAATAAATGACACATTTTTTCTTAATTTGGGAGTTTGAATTATTTATAGTCAAGCATCTTCACTTTTTTTATTAGTCACATTAAATTTTTATGAGTTTCTCTAAAGATAATTTCTTAATAATAGAATATTATATCCCTGTAATACATGATTCTGTTTGAAGCAAGAATAGATGGACATATTATCCACTAATTTCACATCACATTTTGTCAAGTGTCTAACAAAGTTTCCATAAGAATATCATGCACTATCATAGAGAGAAATGATATGAAGAGGATCAAACTTCAAGCATCAATTATGTTTGTCTGGACTATTCTGCCTCCTTTTCTTCCCATTGTATATACATCCTTATTTGTGCTTAAAAGGATACATTAAGTACATTTTGTATTGCAAATTCTCAGCATCATCATAAGCTATAAACCAGATAAAAGTCAAAATGGAGACAAGAACAGTACATTGACAAATACTATAAAATCAGACAGTTTATAAAATGTAATGTTGCAACACAGATAAAAATGTGTTCTTTATTTCCTTTGTGTTTCTTTTAGTGTGTATGTATTCTGACTCAAATAAATAGTGCACAATCAGTTAGTGTATGCATCATGATTTCTATGATACATATTAATTTCAGGATTTCTATTGAAGGTTTTGAAATGATGGTAATATGAAGGCAATACTAAAACCTTGCTTAGTCATCAAATTATGAGTGGGAGTTCATTCTGTAACTCATAAAACATGTTAAGGTAAAGAAAATAAAGACTCAAAGGATAAGGAATTAAAATGGGACATGATGTCATACATATGTATCCCAAGACTGTAGGGAATTACAAATGAATGTTGACAGTTTCAAGACATTTGGAGCAACTTGTATAATGAGACTAATAATTTATCTTCAACAATATTAATCGTAATGGTAAAGTAAATATGCAACATAAAATTTCCTTTAATGCCAATTATTCTTAGAAGAAAGTAACCACAGAAGCATATATATGAAGCATATATATGCTATGAATACACCTCATATTGCGGTTAAATAAGAATCAGGATAAACAAATAGGCTGTATAGATGTTTATTTAGGGAGAAATAACTTACAATATAGACAAATGAACACCAGCAAGATCCACTGATGCTATTCACTTCCCGACCCGTCAGCCAGAAGCATTCCCTGGCTCCTCCTCAGACCTCCTTCCACAGGTCACTTCAGCCCCTCGCTCCACCCCCGAATGGGAGTGGTCAGTGCCACAAGAAGGAGACAAAGTGAATATCCCACTACAATTCCCCTTTTAGTATAAAGTAAAGATTTAGGTTTGATACAAAACTATATACAAAACAGTAAATAACAAGTGTGCTCTAGAAATGGAAAGTCGGGAACAAAACAACCTACATATCTAGTCCTAGGGTGAAGGCATAATGGAGTTTACAATAGAGTTGTCCTAATCCGGAAAATAAAAGACTAGTACCTAATATATCAATAATAGTTGTAATAGTTTAATCCTCAACCTCATCAAGACATGAGAAGGAACATAATGATACTAGGGTAGACAGGAACTGCAGATAGGCAACTTCCAATCGGTACAACGAGTACAGAAACAGCAAGGTCACCCAAGGTCTCACAGCAACATTGGTACACCCAGTTTTGGCTAAGGCCAAGAGAATTTGACAGACCACAACAACAGCAGGGAGGTAGAAAGGCTGTCTTACCCTGACTTGGCAAGGTCTAGCAGTCTTCTATATTTGTCTCCTGCAACCACATAGGACTGCATGCCCAAATCAGTGGTTATAAATGGTTAATGACTACAACCAATCTTTTTAAATGTAAAAAGGGGATTAAGGGATAAATATGATTACTTTGTTTTGAAATGAATTTTCATTTATTTATTGATTACTTTGTTTTTGAATGGATTTTCATTTATTGATAAAATTTAAGGTCAATTTTGTGATATGTCTATTTCTCCTCTTGTTTAGGTATTGTGTTTATATAGCTTAGTTAGAAATGTAATGTATGAAAATAAAAAGATTTGGATTCCTTCCAGACTAATGTGCTTTGATCAAGCCAGACCGCCTGAAACAGAGTACAAGGTGATCCTACATTCAAAACAGCTGGACAAAGCAGCCTTACAGACTACAGCCAGGATTTCTGAATCTTCTTCGAATCCCCCATGACAGCACCCCTTAGCAGCAGGAAGTAGATTGGAAAGAACAACTCCCAAATTCCCAAATATTGTCTTAAATGTTTATTTTCATTTAAATGAACTTTGTTATATAAAATAAATTTTTAAAAAATTAAAAATATATCTATAAAAATAAATAAAACAAAAAAGAAATGTAATGTATAATTTAGTGAAGATTATAGATAGTTACCTATGATAGTCAAAACTTATAGTTAAGTTAGTTAGGTTTTCAAGATACACAGAGATGTATTTGAGATAGATAGGAATTCTTCAAAACTTTAAAAGACCTACACAATATGGCATTTAAAATGGTTTAGGATTTTTCTTGACAGTGAGACATAAATGCTTTTGGCAACACCACCTGTGTCAAATAGGAAGATGGACATCAAAGAAACACATTATGGAGTTTGCTTTCAATATGACAAGACTAGCCATTTGGATAAGATACTGCTCTTGTCTGGACTGTTTGACTTTATGCTCCATACACTGGACATGCAGGACTCAAAGAAAAGTGACTGCTGACTCAAGATGGACATTGCTATGGAGTTCCTGCTTCATGGAAAAGTCTTCCAGAGAGTCTACAGGACACAGAGAAAAGTGACTGACAAGCTGGCAATACAAGAAGACAGTTTAAAGTTTTTTGCTTTGCTGAAGAGTCTGCCAGACACACTATGGCTTATGGGCTGAAGATGGAAGATTACAGAACTTCAGGTGACTGACAAGGTAAGATGTCTCTGTCATTTCTAGAGTTTATATACTATCCTTCTGTGGTCTTTGAAGGAGATACAGACAAATAATTATGGCTATAGTTTTCCTTAGTTAAGCTTAAAGATAAGTTACATATAGGACTTTAGACTCACAAATATAAGATAGATAATAGAATAGTTTCTTTTAATCTTGCTAAATATTAATGGACTTAATATTGTTAACTGTGATTCTTGATAACTCTTGTGTTATATATTTTGCTATGTTAAGGTTAAAACTCTTCTTTTTATTTAGACAGAAAAGAGGAGATGATGGGAGATGTCATGCTGTAAATATGTTTCTCATAACTTGTTAATGAATAAAGCACTGTTGGCCAATAGGAAAAGAAGACAGGAGGGACTAGGAGACTAGGAGGAAAGAGGAAGTAGTTAGGGGAGTCAACATGGAGAGACAGGAGAGAACAGAACCGCCAGTCCCCGCTCTCCGGTAAGATAAGACCACATGGAGATTAATAGAAATGGGTTAATAATTAAGACAGGGCTATCCAATAAGAAAGAAGTAATGGGCCAATAGCATTATATCAAAAACAGAGTCTCTGTGTGTTAATTGGGGCTGGCATGACAGTGGGACAAGACCAGCAAAGGGAGGAAAAACCTTACTACTTACAACCTCACATATTTGATATTGGAAATTTTAAATTATCAAGGTTTACTATATATGGCAGTTTTAAATCATATCTTTCAAAACTTTAAGTGCTGGTATAATTTTGAAATATATAATTTCTATTGGTTTGTTTTATTCATTTGTTCGTTTGTTTGTTTTTAAGACAGGGTTTCACTTTCTAAAGAGTCCTGGCAGGCCTGGAACTCACAGAGATCGTTTTGGCTTTGTCTCCCAAGAACTATGATTAAAATTGTGACCCATTATCCCAAGATAAACTTATTCTAATTGAATAGATGGTCTTGCTTCAGATCTAAGCTCTTTGCTCATTAAGAGTTCTACAAGAAAGATGGTAGTTGTCTTTGTAGATATAAATATTTAATAGATAAGGAAAAATCATTTCTACTGTTTTCAAAGAAAAGATTTCAATTATAATAATGAAGGTTTACCTAATTCCTTCCACCTTATATATGATGCTTGCAGTACACTATTTTCAAATGTCTCCCTCCCAGCATGTGCTTTCCGTCATATTAACAAATGTATCTTGAAAGTGCTTTATGAGTATGCTATCAGCCTATGTACTCCAAATCTACAAGAATATTAAGAAACTATTAAGCACTCATGAAAAAGTATTTAATATCATTAGCATAAGAAAATTGACATGGCAGTAGCATAGCGCACTACACAGAGAGATTCAGTCACTTTTCTAAAGAAATCACAGTAAAGAAGGGGAAGAATCAGGCTTTCACAGATATTTATTTTCACTGATTGAACTGAAAAAATTCCGTTAAAAATACATTCATTTTTATTATCCACTTAGTGACTTATTTTTCATTTCTCAGTAGGTAAAATAGGTGCATATATGTACATATATAAATGTTGAATGTTCTCTATGTCTTATTTTCCCAAATTAACACACTAAGTCAACAATGGCAATTATACAGTATTTTGCATTGATTTTTTTTCACTGCTGTGTATGTATGCCCTTTTATGTAACCTATTTCAGGCATAGATGAATATTTCTTTTGGCTTTTTTTATTTTACATATTGATCCTAGTCCCCTATCTCTCTCACCCTCCCATGCCCTTGATCCTCTCACCCATGCCATTGCCACCCACTCTACAGGAAGGGTGAGGCCTTCTAGGAGGGATCATCAAAATCTGTGGGTCATTTGGAGTAGGGGCCGAGGATCTCCCTCATGTCTCTAGGTTAAGGGAGTATTTCTAAAGCTCACTCAATAGCAGAGGGATTTGTGTATTGGGCAATTACTTTATGTTGAAACAATACCTTCTATAAACTAAGCACTATGAAACAGAAGGCCAAATTTCAGGTACAAGCAATCAAAATTTCTATGAGCTTTTGTTTTAAGTAATGATAAAAATGATGACCCATTTCTCTGTTACCTGTGTAAATCTATAAAGCTTTTCCAGTAACACACAGCCATTCTCTGAAACTCACACAATTCCTGCTTGTCATCGCATATTGACAAGGTAATTCACAAAGACCACATTTACTTTTCAACATAGTTGATTTCAAAGAGAAATTTTCTTTGAAGTAGAGGGGAAGATTGGAGTCACAGATCCCCTACAGGATCACTTATCTGCTTAATAAGCCTAGCTCGTGTATTACAAATGCTTGTGGAGAGAAATCATGGCTACAAAGATGACAAAAGTGTATGTTTTGCACTGCCTCCTGATAGGAGCTTTGGGGGAAAATGGGCTACAATTTTGATTCATGAGAGAAATTTAAGGAGAACAATCTTTGAAGATGAAAAATTGGTCAGAAGCCTTTTCGTTTGACAGCATGTCACTAGCAGGATAAACAGTCCATGGTGTATTAATTTCAGATGACTGCAACATAGGTGTTTGTTAGCCAAACCAGGATTTAATGCCCATTAGAGGTGATAGATTAATGGCTATGAAACACCTTGTCATCTGTATATTCATAAAGATGGCAATGAAGGTAATGTTTTCTATCTATTTTATGTACTGTGCCTCAAGTATTCCTGAGTTCTTTGTGTACTACATTACATCCTATTTTCTTGATTTACTGGTATTTAGAAAAATCACTGTTATACTCTTCCTTTTATTATTTTCAACAGCAAATAACAAAATCACTCCCAAGCCATTACTATAGATATTATTTATTTCTTAACTATTTTGCTAAAATAATCTCCACATTATTTTAAAAGTAGTTATTAAAAAAACCAATATATTAACTCTTTTCATTTTTTTCTGATTTCGACTATTGCTGTTGCTTGTTAGCTATACTATTAGTCTGTGTATATATGCTCATATCATTAATAATGGGGAAAAGAAGCAAAACCAGGATCAATTATCCAAAGAAAATTATAAAATATAAAGTACATCCAAAGCTGAGTTATTAAAATATGAAATTGCTCTAAAATTGGAATATTTCATCATTAAATTTCTCAGGACAATAAATCAAAATTATTATCATAACATTTTTTTGCCCCTAGTAGGGTTAATTCCATTTCCTCACACAAATTAACTACAATTTATATAAAGTTATATTATGCTACACAAAGGTAAGAGGTGTCTCTGTGAGTGATATGATGAGTTGCATAAGGATAAGGTAATGCACATATTATCAATTCCTCTTAAGTCACCCAACTTTCAAATGAAATTTCCTTAGATAGTATTTACATTAAAACTCTGAACTAAAATGTATAATTATCATACTAATATAGATTAATCTGTAATCATTTTATCTTCAAATTAAAATAAATTTCTGAAAACATGTGCTGTCAATGCATGCACAGAAAAGTTTTTGTTGCTTTCTTGTCATGAATGCATTTTAAAGAATAAAGAAACTCAGAAACTGGGACCAATATGTAAAATAAAACTAAATAAATAAATAAAAGAAATAAATGACAACAAAAAAATAAAAGAGTCTCATCTCAAATTCAATAGTATATTTGGTATGCTTACTAAATGTATGTGTGTTATTTGACTAGTTTCTCTCTCTGTCTATCATTTGTGCTTGCTAAGAGTTGTAAATAAACAATAAAGGGAATCAGATGTATAATTAACATACATATTTAACATGATATAAAATAAGCCCCACCCCTAACCCTCCTTCACTTCACATCTACTCATCAATGCCTGAGGTAGATTGGGGATCTAACCCTGAGGTAATAAGAGTGGGAGAACTGCCCCTGTCCCTACATCTATCCTGGATAGCAGTCAAGAGCTAACCCTGTGGGCAGAGCTGTCCGTGAACTAGCCCCGTAGTTATAAGAATGGAAATACTGTCTCCTTTTACTCCTCTGTCTTGTTGTAGCATGAGTAGGGGAAAGGTGTACCCCCACTCACCCCTTATCCATCATATCATGACACAGGTGGGAGAACTGACACTGAGGTCATAAGAGTAGAACTGTGCCTGCCCCCGACCATCTGGAACACTTATGAGACCAGACTCTGTACTTTGCTTGGACAACAAAGAAGGGCTAGCCTTGATGATATAGTGAAGGCATGAAAACAGGAAAACTCTTCCTACCTCTTGCTCATTGCTACAAGGGGTGGGTTACCTTGGGCAATGCTGGAGAGCTCAATCTCATAGTGAGGACAAGGAAGAACAGGTGGAATGAGCAGCTGTGCAGTTGTCCATGTCCAGAACCATAGTTATGAATTTGCCTAACACAATATCCACCCCATTTATGATCTGCTGATGTATGTCAAGGGACTTGACTCATAGACCCAAAACTCTGGGGTCTCTAAAACACAGGATAACAACAGGATAAACAAAGAATAGTTCTTTGTATGAGACTAGAATCAACAGAGGCCTCAAACTGCACTTGCATGAAAAGGTATATTAACAAAGTGGTTTGCTTGTCACATTGAAGCTTCCATGACAAAATTTTTAATGTTTCCTTTTTTTTCCTTAGAGTTTATGGGGTTTTTCATGGGGAGGATTGCAGAGGCAGAGTGTTGTGTGAAATGACAGAGAAATGAATGGGCTCAAGGTATTTGATGTTAAAGACACATTGAATAAATAAAAAGAAAGTAAAAACACATTTGAATATTACTTCCAGTTATAAATTCATTGGTTTCTGAAGACAGTATATTATCCAACATATATTTCATCTTTTAAAAGTCACTATCATGGAGATTTCTTGAGCCAGAAAACTATATTATTTGACATATGCTTATTGAATGAACAACCTTAAAAAAACACTTTAAAAATTCTCCATCTCTCTCTCTTTCTCTCTGTCTGTGCATGTGTGTGTGTGTGTGCACATGTGTGTGTTTGTGTGTGAGTGTATACTTATGTGTGCACATGCCTGTGTATATATGTGTGTTTGTGCATGCATTTATGTGTGAATGTATGTGCATGTGTGTATCTATGTAATAGGGGAATTGGGACAAGGGAAACCTTCATTCACTGTGGGTGGAATTGCAGACTAGAAATCAGTGTGGGAATTCTCAAAAAGCTAAAAGTAAATTGCCATTTGACCCAGATAAACCTCTCACTAGCATATGTGAAAATAATGCTACATCTTACTTCACAGATAATTACTCACCTCTTTAAATTGTTTCTGTGTTTATAATGGTTTGGAAATACAAATAACCTAAAGTAAATGCCCTACAAGTGATGAATGAATAATGGAAATGCTGTATATATACATTGTGGAAAATTACTCAATTGTAAAAAAAAAAAAAAAGTGAAATCATGAAAATTGCAGGTTAATAGATGTAATTAGGAAAGATCATATTGAGTAAGATAACCCAAACACAGAAAGATAAATGTTCTATGTTGCCTTTCAATGCAGGTTCCCTACTCCTATTCATCAACTGTGAGTACACAGTCTGTAGTAAATGAAACCAAGAAGGAAAATAGGACCAGGAGAGAGAAATTGTAAAGAATAATTAAAAAATAGAGGTGTACAAGTGGCTTGCTCCAGAAAATTGGAAATGGCAGCAGGGTAAGACAGCCATTCTATTTCCCTGCCGTTGTTGTGGTCTGTCAAGTTCTCTTGTCCTTAGCCAAATCTGGGGTGTACCAACGTCGCTGTGAGACCTAGGGTGACTGTTCAGGTGGCTTGCTGTTTCTGTCCTTGCTGCACCTTTTGGAAGTTGTCCATCCGCATTTCCTGTCTACTCTAGTATTGTTAATTTCCTTCTCAGGTCTTGATGAGGTTAAAGATTAAACTATCACAACTATTATTCTCTCTTCCTAGTTAGATATATTAGGTACTAGACTTACGTTTTCCAGCTTAGGACAACTCTATTGTAAGCTCCATTATGCCTTCACCCTAGGACTAGATATGTAGGTCATTTTGTTCTCGATTTTCCTTTTCTTGGAGCACACTTGTTATTCATTGTTTTGTATATAGTTTTGTATTAAGCCCAAATCTTTTCTTTAGACTAAAAGGGGGAATTGTAGTGAGATAGTCCTTCTGTGGCACTGACCACACCCATTGGGGGTGGAGCCATGGGCGGAAGTGACCTGTGGAAGGAGGTCGGAGGGGGGCCAGGAAAGGCTCTCTCTTTCTGGCATGACTCGGACAGGAGAGGATCGGGTTGAATTTCCTGGTGTTCATCTGTCTAGGTTGTAAGTTATTTCTCCCTGAATAAACATCTATTCGGCCTATTTGTTTATCCTGATCCTTATTTACCGCAATAGGCAGCTCTTTAGATAGAATGAGGGTATAAATATGGAAGAAAATGTGAGTAAGGTACAGGAGAATATCAGGAAACAAGTGATCTGATAGGGAAATAGAAGAGTCTATTAGAATACATAATCTATGTGTAAACATACATAAATAGTTTCAATAAACTTTTCCCACCTTGTCTGACATTGTTCCAAGATCCACAGAACCACATTATAAAGCCACAATATTATATTATGTAAGTTCTTCATAAGTTGTTGGCCACAAGCCTCTAAAAATACACAAAACATTGTCATTTCTGTTAGTTGTCCCCTCCCTCAGAGACAGAACATAAGTTTTAAAGCAAACATGCACTTCAGCCAAGTCTCTTGAGCTGTAACTAATCTGAATATTTTTACCAGAGTACTAGCTTTTAAAGTAGCAGAAGACACTGTGAAAACTTTCAAACACGAATATAACTAAAAGCACTATTCAGCAATGATGCATATAAAACACATTAACAATCAACACGGCACAATACCACCCAGGCGATAGTGGTGTTACATATATCTTGGCTGCAACCAATAACTTTCTAATTGGAGTTAAGCAACATTCAACAAGAGTGAAAGTAGTATAGTTCTGAAAGTCCAGTTAGTTTCTCTTTGTTAGTGAAGTCATGGGTATTGAGGACAATCTACAATCACTTAGTTACTAAAACAGTGTGTGTGTGTGAGTGTGTGTGTGTGTGTGTGTGTGTGTGTGTGTGTGTGTGTGTGTGCCCGCGCACTCACAGATAAGTTTGCTTTACCACACTCCAATGGACATATTAAAATGTACAGAATAAAGCACACAAGACTTCAGTCCAACAAAAAAAAACTATAGGGAACTGAGGAAAATTAGAAGTAGAAAAGGCAGTCTTTCTCAGGAATACCAGTTGGTTGTTCCAATCCTGAAAACATACAGAGAAGTAATATCGTATGTACTGAGCAAGTCATATGGTTATATTTAAGAATATACACACACATATATACAAACATACATATGCAATCACATTGAAAACGAGACCATAAGTTTTAAACAGAGTAGAGAGAATTGTATGGGAGGTCTTTTAGGAAAGAGAAGCAAGGAAGAAACATTGCAATCTCAAAAATAAAATTAAAAAGATAAAATATATGGCTCATTACTGGGGTCACTCACTGTCAATTAAAAGTGCACAATTTGTTGTTTTGTTACACATAACAATATTCATGGATGCTTGATTTCCAAACCTGAATCTAGAATGAAAATTACAATGTGAACTTGTACCTAATTCGTAAACGATCAGAAGCCTTACCAGATACGATAATTTTTGAAAATAACTATCTGTAATTTTTCATGTTTATACACATGCTGTATTCAAAGTACAATAACAATCTTAGTAATTTTGTTTAACAACCAAAACTTAGCAGCAAAATCTTAACCAACTAATCAAAAAAATCCTATGATTTAATCTTTTTATTAAATGTCTTGCTGAGAAGAGTAGAAGGCACTAGAGCAAACAGTGTCTCATGTCAATGGAGTACTAATATTAAAACATTTAAATGAGAGAAAATATTGCCAGTTGTATTTATGTTGCAAACCAGTTTGCAGTATTCAAATCTGTTAGTCTAAGAGAAGTATAAAATTCATTAGAGCACTTAAGAAAGCTTCTAAATGAGAAAAACAGATACACATAGGATTTTAAAAGTTAAATACAACAATAAGTATAGAGCAAAAGTTTAAAACATTATTTTGTTATTAGAGACTATATAAATTAAGAACAGAAGGTAGGTGGGTGATTGATGCAATAGTTATCATTCAATTAGTTTGAATATTTTGACAAAGTTAGAGGTAATGCAGTATTGGAAAGATGTGTTTATCATAACAGGAAGAAGAACAATCATTCTATGAAGAATTTTAATCAAACTGCAGACTGAGGAATACAGGAAATATGCAATTAGAGTAAGGCCATGCAAGGATTGTCCAGGTAAGTATTATATTTCCAGATAATCTATCTTCAGCTGAATGAACCTAATATTGGTTGTTATATGCATGCTGTAATAAGCACTTTCAATTCATTGTGCATCTATTTATCTAGTTAATTAGATCTACATGTGTTCATACAAGGTTCCATATGGTTATTGACCTCAACAAATTTGAGATCATTAGACTTCCTAAGAGTGATTATTTCATTGGATTTAATTAAATATTAATAAAAATGAAATGTACTGGGTGTATAAGAGAGGACATTGATATCCAGTTAAATGTAACTAATTTTTTCTTTGTTATATTTTATTAACATGTTTTAAAATTAATTATTTAGATAATTTCATTTAATAATTTAATAATTTAAATAATAATTATCAATTAAACTCTAGAACCTGACCTGTTTCAACTCTTCATCTTTCTTTAGTGGTTCATATTCCAAGTAAACATCTTTTCAGTGTCTCTGTATTAGTGCAAAAAGAAGAAAACCACTTTTGTTCTATGATTATCTGAAATATTTTAAAAAAAGATCTCAAACTGAAATGTATGTATACATACTTATATAATTTATATAAATTTAAGTCTCCCCATGCATTTTAAACACACTGCAGAATTTTAATGAATATACAGTGAACAGACTAATTTAATCAGTGCCCATTAAATATGTCCATATATTAAATTGCAAGCTATTGATAAGCATGCTATGTGACCATCTTTTTATGTTATGCTTTCTGTAAATATAGACTAACTTGATTTTGACACATGTTTTTCAGTGGGATTAGCTGATTGTATTCACTCATGTTGAATTTATGTTTCATTTCTAATCATATTTAGATTTGAGTCTCTGATAAACTTTTGAAATTTAAATGGTCATGTCTGATCCTTGAGAAAATATTCTCTTTGAATAGAAAAAATATATAATAAGGAAAAGAATGCCAACTATTTACATGTATGCAGGCAAACTCTTAGAAATTATTTAGCAAACATTACTTCTGAATATAGTATATATAAAATGGCTTCCTCTGTTATTCATGGATTAATTTTTAAATAATATTACTAAAAGATAATCAAAAATAATTTAAAGGAACAAAATCTGAGCCATCAAATTCTCAATGATCTACATCAATTCTTACTCAAATAATGGAGGTCATGATATTGTTAGCAATAGTAAAATACCTTATCTACTCTGCTCTAGGGACTGAGTTTGTTGTTTCTTTCTGTTTTCTTTTCCTTGAACGCCTACTGAGACAAGCTCTTGCAGGCTACTCAATAAGTAAATCATCAAGGCTAGTTAAAGCTAGTGTGTCTTCTTCAATCCCTTATAGTATTACATTTCTGTCCTTGGCATCCTTTACATCTCACCATATTTGATTTTCTCTGTAGTTATTTTGCTTGCCATCTATTCTAATGTCATTTTTCAATCATACTATTGCAAATAAACATGGTAAATGAGGGTATGACACAAATCCACTGTACCAAAAATACAGACAAAAAGGTACTAACTCAAGAATGGTGCTTAGTGCCCAAATCCTCCTAACTGATATATCCTCTTTGGAGGGAGGTGGGGAGATCATAAGACTTGGGAGGCTAATTACACATTAAAAATTTTCAAACCGCTATAATATTTTTCCCACCCAAATGTATAAAAGTAGTAAAGAATTGCAGGTAACAAGAGGAGAGATTTTCAAAAATCAGCCTGAAATTTAGCCTGAGATTATTTGGGACACACATTTGGCACTTTTGTTGAAGTGAGCTTTTGAGCAATGCAGATGTCTTTGAGTTGCACAAGTGTAGCATGAAAAATAAAGAGACCTAGAGACAGATATTGGGGTTCAAGATTCAAGCTGATGATCAGAATTCTAAAGCAGCTGACCATCATTCTTTATTCTAGTTCAGACTGAAAGGTGATCCTGGCTCTGCCATACCTCAGACTGCTGCAGCTCCTCAGCATAGCTGGACAATCCTCAACGTGGATGCAGAGTGAATGCCAGAACTGAGATGCTGTCCTTGTCTTAATACCACTCCTGAGTACTAGAAATAAAGGGATGTGATAGCAAGTGCTGAGATCATCTTTGTATGGGTTGTTTATCTTTAGAAATGGATACATTTTATCGTATATTTTTGTGTGACCCTGAATTAATAGAGATCTTTCTATTTCTTAATCCTGAGTTCTGGGTAAATGTGTGGGCCTGGCTTCTATCACTTGTGATTCACTTTGTTTTCTGATCATCATGCAAGCTGTAATAAATCATGAATAATATATCACCACACATGTTTCTCTTAACACTTGCCTAAGCTTCTGTGTACACTCTGTACTGATCTAGATGGAGACAGAATCCTACACTTGTCTTTATTCTCACACGTGGGTAAAACATTGATGTATTTTTTTTAAAAAAATGTTCTACTACAACACTTACTCTAAGTTCATTATCTCTGTTATACTCTTTATTTCTATTTTCACTATTTTTTCTTATTATATATATAAATCCAAGTTGCCTCACCCTCCCATCCTCCAATGCCAATCCACCACCCAACACTCCCATTCTCCACACAATTCAGGAAGAGGGGGAGCTTTCCAGGAGGAATCACCAAAATCTGTCAAAACATTTGGAGAAGATCCTAGGCTCTTCCTCTTGGCAGTAGGTTAAGGGAGTATCCTTACATAGGGAATGTGTTACCAATGTCCCTTTCTGTATCAGGGATACACCCTGGTTCCACTGTCAGAGGTCCCATAGACTGTCCAAATCTTCTAATTGAGACCCATGTTCAGGGGATATAGGTTGGTCCAATGCTGGTTTCCCAGCTATCACTCTAAGGTCTATGATCTCCCACTTATTCAGTTCAGCTGTCTCTGTAGGTTTCTGTAGCCTGGTCTTGAACCCTTTGCATATCACTACTCCTCTCTGCAACAGGATTTCAGGAATTCAGCTCGGTGTTTAGTTGTGGGTGTTTGCTTGTTACCATCAGCTACTAGATGAAGACTCTAGGATGGCATATAAGGTAGTTATCAATCTCATATCAGGGAAGAACATAAGGTAGGTAGCCTTTCCACTATTACTCAGAGTGTTACATGGGGTCCTCCTTGTAGGGCTCTGGACATTTCTCTAGTGTCCGTTTTTGTTGACAAACCTATAATGGCTCCATCTATTATGCTATATCTCCTCCCCAAACTAAATTCTCCTGGTTCCCCATGTTATCCTCTGCCCTCCTCTTCTTCTCTTTTCTGTCTCCTCACTCACACTTCCCTCACTGTCCTCCCTCATCTCAATATGCTCAAGAGATTTTGTCCTTTTCCCTTTCTGAGGGGGGATAATGTATGAATCTCTTAGCATCCTCTATGTATACTAGTTTCCCTGGCAGTGTGATTTGTAGGCTGGTGATCCTTTTGCTCTATGTCTAAATCCATATATGACTAAGCATGTACCATATTCCACTTTTGTTACTGGGCTACCACACTCAGGACAGTTTCTTCAAGTTCCATCCATTTGCCTGCTAATGTCAAGATTCCATTGAATTTTTTTCTGCTGGGTGAAATACCTCACCTTCTTTATTGATTATTCAGTTGAGGTACATCTAGGTTGCTTCCAGGTCCTTGCTATTACAAATAATGCTGCTCTGTTTATAGTTGAACAGATGTCTTTGTTGCATAGATGTAGATCATTGGGGCATGTCTAAGAGTGGAATTGCCAGGTCCTGTGGTAGACTGACTCCAAGTTTCCTGATGAATTGCCATACTGATCTTCAAAATGGCTTTACAAGTTTGTACTCCCAGCAGCAGAAGAGGAATTTTCCCTTCTCTCCTACCCTATCCATCATAAACTGCTATTGGTGTTTCTGATTTTAGCAATTCTTACAGAAGTAAGATGGTGTCTACGAGTGGCCTTGATTTACATTTCCCTGATTGCTAGGGGTATTGAGCACTTTCTTAAGTGTCTTTCAGCCATTTTGGATCCCTCTATTGAGAATTCTTTATGCAGTTCTGTAATCCACTTTTTAATTGGATTATAATGTGTTTTGGTGACTAGCTTCTTGAGTTCTTTATATATTTTGGAGATCAGCCCTCTGTTGGATATGGGGTTGGTGAAGATCTTTTCCCACTCTGTGGGCTGCTGTTTTGTCTTGTCAACTGTGTCTTTTCCTTACAAAATTTTCTAAGTTTCAGGAGGTTCCATTTTTAATTGCCAACCTCAAAGTCATTGTTACTGATGTTAGGTTCAGGAAGCAGTCTCCTCTACCAATTTGTTCAAGGGTACCCCCCCACACTTTCACTTCTAAGAGGTTCAGTGTGGCTGGATTTATGTTGAGGTCTTTGATCATTTTGGACTTAAGTTTTGTGCATGGTGATAGACATAAATCTATCTGCAGTCTTCTACACATCATCATCCAGTTGTGCCAGCACCATTTATTAAAGATGTTTTCCTCCTTCTGTTGTATAATTTTAGCTGTTTTGTCAAAAATCAGCTGTTCATAGGTGTGTGGGTTAATGTCAGGATTTTCTATTTGAAACTAATTGTCTACCTCATGGCATCTGAGTCAGTCCTATGCTGGTTTTCAAGCAATCAGACTGGAGTCCATGAGCTCCCCCTTGTTTGGATCAGCAGTTTCTGTGGCTATGTCCAGCCTGGTCTTGACCCATTTTCTCTGCACTCCTCCATCTCTGAAACTGAATTCCAGGATCTTGGCTCAGTGTTTGGCTGTGGGTGTCTGCTTCTGCTCCCATCAGCTACTGGATGAAGGCTCTAGAGTGGCATATATGATAGTCTTCCATCTTATTATCTGGGAAGGACATTTAAGGTAGCCTCTCCATTTGTTTAGCTTGTTAGTTGGGGTCATCCTTAGTGATGTTTGGACATTACCCAGGTGCCAGATTTCTCATAAAACCTATAATGGCTCTCTTTATTATGGGATCCTTTTCTTGCTCTCTATTATTTCCCTGACTCAATCTTCCTACTCCCTCATGCCCACTTCTCCCCTTTACTTTCTCCTAACTCCCTCTCTTCTCACATCATACTCCCAATTTGCTCTGGAGATCTTATCCCCTTCCCCTTCTCTGGGGGGCCATGTATGCCTCTCTTAGGGTCCTCCTTCTATCCTTGCTCTTCTGGCTATCTGGATTATAGGCTGGAACATGGAAAGAGCCAACATGCCACTTAACTGAAGATTGGAATAAGAAAAAATGTGATACATTACACAAGTGGAAGAACAAAACAAAACAATGGAATCTTGAAATTCACAGGAAAAAAAAAAAGAAAGGTACAACAGTGGCGCTCCCTGCCCAACATGAAGGTAGGTTACCAAAGAGCCTCCTCAGTGCAGTTATTTATGTACAACTTTTATAAAATTATGAATTTTATAAATTCCTCTGTCTTTTGAGATTCATTAGCTTCCAGAGTTTCAATGTTTCTTCATACATCCAAGAAGAAATAGCAATACAGTAACTTACATAATTTTAGAAATCCAACTTTAAGAACTGATTTCAACATCTCATATGGAATTTGATTTTAACAAATTTTTATACTTGTAGCTTCCAAATAGTTACACATATTATTAACTAATAATTTATTATAATTTGATAATAAACCGTGACTTATTATTAATAACAGTTCGTGGTGATTTCTCCAAGTCAGTGACACTCTTCCAATTTTCTTCACCCCAGTGGTCCTTTTCTCTCCAAAATTCCTGTCTATATCTTCTGACTAACTATTGGTCTATTGATCAGTTAGCTTTCAAATTAAACCAGTAACTGCTACGCTATCTTTACCTAGTTAAATAAAATATCTCACAACATTTGATAATTTAGGCACACAATTTCATGTACTCAACCATGTTTATCTTTTGAGACTATACTTTAATTGACAAATCATATTGTTTGCAAAGTATTTTTTCTTGTTGATGATGAAGCATTCGGTATACTGAATACATATGTTGCTAGTTCTATATTTCTATTTGTCATAGAATTTTTTATGAATTATATATTTGTCTTTACTGCTGAATATAGTCTGTTTGCATATCAAAATAATCTGCTTTTATGAATATACCATTCTCAGTTCATCAATTATACCATGCTGATTGGCTTCCATTCAGAGTTGTAGAATTTAATAGACTTCTACCTTGTTTCGTGTCCAATGTGAGGAGAAAACAGGTATTTTTTCAAATATAACTTACTATTTTTGCTTTCCATCAAATATTATATGAGGATACTTATGGTTTTGTTTGATGGTGATGCCTTCCAGAAAGGATCATAAAATTCTATCCAAGTCATTTTAGAATTGGGTTTAGGCCCTCCCTCACTGCCTCCAGGCAAGGGTATCATCCGCGAGATTTGCTCACAAGTTCTTTCATGCCAGAAAT